>NC_084617.1:56140632-56298132 GCF_033978795.1 Nerophis ophidion | reverse complement strand
CACACCAAATCTATAAAATGTGCTGCCCCATAAAGTGTAGGACTGAATATTACAATTATAAAATGACAAAATAGCTTTTATCCAATATATATATATATATACATGTATACATATAGACACACACATATGTATGTATATATATATATATATACACACATATACGCACATGTACATATATACATACACATATATACATATACATACACATATATACACACGTGTATGTACATATATATATATATATATAAATGTATATATATATATATATATATATATGTAAAAAACTTACAGTATGTATGTTTATATATTTTTTATATACATACATACTCTCAAAAATTTAGGAACTTTCTTCCTCTTAACACTCTCATCATTCTGTATCGGACTCTATTTGAACCACATATAAAGTATTGCAATGTCATATGGTGAAACACGTATCCCAGTTATCTTAAAGGGGAACATTATCACCAAACCTATGTAAGCGTCAATATATACCTTGATGTTGCAGAAAAAAGACCATATGTTTTTTTAAACGATTTCCGAACTCTAAATGGGTGAATTTTGGCGAATTAAACGCCTTTCTGTTTATCCCTCTTTGAGCGACGACGTCAGAACGTGACGTCACATCGGTACTCAACGCCATTTTTCCCTACACATAAGACGCATCGAGTCGAATCAGCTCTGTTATTTTCCGTTTTTTCGACTGTTTTCCAATACCTTGGAGACATCATGCCTCGTTAGTGTTGGAGGGTATAACAACACGATCAGGGACGGATTCAAGTTTATTTACGTAGAATGTGCATCGATTAGCACGGCATGCTAATCGATGCTAAGATGCTATTTACATGCTGCAATATGTACACACATATTGCAGCATTATGCCTCATTTGTGGCTATATTTACATCTAGCCTTTCCCTCCATCCACATTTAATGCCAAACAAACACTTAGCAATCCCCGGATTTAAGTTGTTCCAGTGTCAAGAGATGCAAAAGTCCCCCGTTTGGTTTTTACCGGCGATGCTACGACAGAGATGGCAAAAATGTCTGGATATCCTGCGACACTCAAAGCAGATGCATTCCCAACGATGAAGTCAACGAAATCACAAAGGTGAGTGTTGTTGATGTTACTTATGACTTATGTGCTAATCAGACATATTTGGTCGCGGCATGACTGCCAGCTAATCAATGCTAACATGCTATTTAGGCTAGCTGTATGTACATTTGAAACTATATTTACATCCAGCGTTTCCTTCCACCCACATTTAATGCGAAACAAACACTTACCAATCGACGGATTTAAGTTGATCCAGTGTCAATGTGAAAGTCCTGATCGGTTGGTCTGCACATTTTACCGGCGATGCTAACGCAAAGATGGCCGAATAGCGTCAATAGCTATTCGCTCAATAGCTTCAGTTTCTTCTTCAATTTCGTTTTCGCTATCTGCCTCCATACTCCAACCATCTGTTTCAATACATGCGTATTCTGTTGAATCGCTTAAGCCGCTGAAATCCGAGTCTGAATCCGAGCTAATGTCGCTATGTCTTGCTGTGCTATTCGCCATTGTTTGTATTGGAATCGCTATGTGACGTCACAGGGAAATGGACAGTGGCTTAAGCAAATAGCAAAAATCAAGCACTTTAAAGCTTTTTTTAAGGGATATTCTGGGACGGGTAAAAAAAAATTTTTAAATTCGAAAAATAAAATATGCCACTGGGAACTGATTTTTATTGGTTTTAACCCTTCTGAAATTGTGATAATGTTCCCCTTTAAAGAACTGGGGATTCTTCAGGAGAAAGTCATACGTGATATAACATGGGCAAACTTTAATGCTCCCTCAAATCCTCTTTTTTATGTGTACAATCTTCTGAAGTTTACAGAGTGCAACAGATTCCACAGCTCTTGTATTATGTATAACTTAGTATACAGATTAAATTGTAGACTCTGCCAGCTCATTTTAGTGACCACTACTTCTCATAGACATAACACTAGAAGCAAACCTTTATTAGGAGGGAAAAATGGTCATTTAAAGTGTACAAGCTTTAGTATAGCCTTTAGAGGCCCGATGATCTGGAATGAGATTGATAGCGCTATAAAAGAATCACATTCTTTAAACATTTTAAAAAAGTGCTTTAAACAAAATTTATTGCGACGTTATGCTTAGTATATTTAGCACACCCCTTATGGTTGAGGAATTCACATTAGTCGCATCATTTTGGTTTTGACCTCTGTATGTATGATGGGATTATCGCAGATCTTCAAGATGCAACCCTTTAATCAAATTTGAATAATATGATATTGAGATTGATTTGGTGGATTTAAAGATTTTTTTTTAAATAAATTTCAACCTGTTGGTAGGTTGTTATAAAATTGTAAGTGGCTATTTGTTGGGTAGATTTTTTAAATATTTGTATTGTACTGCATTTTGTATATTACATGATGATGTATATCTTAGCTGTGGGTCCCTGTCCCTAAACTGTGTGCTTCTAGGGTTTACCTTTTTGCAAAACGGACTCTTATATTAACAAAAGAAACAATGCAAGAAAAAACTATGTCTGTCTTTAAATAAAAAAAATAAGCAAATAAATAAACCTGACTGGCAGACCGCAGTATGTACGCTTTACACACTGTCAGACAAAGTGGTCAGCATCACGGGGGCCCCACAAGGGACTGTTCTATCTCCCTTTCTTTTCACCCTCTACCCCACAGACTTCCAACACTGAGTCCTGCCACCTACAACACTGTCCTTTCAACCATTCCAGCAAAATGGCCACCAACAATTAAACAGGAGTTAGATTAGATTAGATAGTACTTTATTTATTCCGTCAGGAGAGTTCCTTCAGGAAAATAACAATTTTCAGCACAATCCCATTCAAGTTTAGACAAACATTACAGGGAGACAGAACAGGATCGTTGACGGGTCTGCCGGCTTCCAGCGCCCCTTACAAAAAAGATGAGATAAAGGTAAACAAACGGGGGGGAGGGGGGAGGAGAAAAAAATAGAAGATTAAAATAAAATTTAAAAAATCGGTCTTTGCCTGGGCCCTGGAGAGGAGGTGCAGACTGAGGCCAAGGGAAAAAAACTAATAAATTAAAAAAATAAAAAAACAACTCATAACCATGGTACACATCCCTCTTACATGTGTGTAAGAGGGAAACATCAAACATCAAAGAACACAGAGGACATTAAAGACATTAAAGCAGCAGATACAACCAGACACTTCTACATACAGCTATGAATAAAAAGTAAAAGAAACATATACACTGTGGTGGCCTCTGCGGTGTTCCACGCCATCGTCTGCTGGGGTGGAGGGAGCATGGTCAGAGACAGGAGCAGACCCAACAAAGCAACCAAGACAGCCGACTCCACTCTCGGCCAGTGTCCAGTCCGAATGGATGAGCGAGGATACGTCCAAGGTGACTGAGGTGTCCGACACCTGCTCACCCAGCCAAGACACCGCGAAGCCTCTCCGTCCCAGCGCTCAGTGCTAGCTCCGCAGCCCTGTCCCTTCATCCGCATCTCCTCCAGTACATCCAAACATACTCTGGTGCAGCAGACACCCAGCAGCTGGTCTCCATAGCCAAAAGGCTCCCGGGAGGCAGATCCAGAAGTCCACAAAAAAAGCACCACTGAGGTCACGAAAGTGCCACCCCTTGTCACACAGTCCCAAAGGGTCCCGGACCAAAAGGCAAAAAAATATAATAAGACATGAAAACAAGAGGGAAACACAAAAGGATGACACAAGAGCACAGAGCTCCTGCCTACAGCAGCCACTACAGCAGCGCCATCTTGGAAAAAAGAGTTAGAAGGTGACAAGAATGCCAGTTTCACCATTTGAGTGAAATGCTTACGCGGGGGATTCCGAGTATTTTGGACTGGTAGTAGTCGATCCACGGCGATCGTTCTGTCACACAATACCTCAGTGCCCCGAGATGACAATGGCCTGGATGTATGACAACATTCATAGACAGCTTCAGAAGTGTTCTGACGACTCAGCTGTAGTTGGATGCATCAGCAAGGGTGATGAGACAGAGTACAGGACTGTGGTGGGTGACTTTGTTGCATGGAGTGAGCAGAACCATCCGCAGTTCAATGTGGCAAAGACTAAAGAGCTGGTGATAGATTGGAGGAGGAGGAAGGCACCATTGACCCCGGTTTCCATCCGTGGGGTTGATGTGGACATTGTTACAGACTATAAATACCTAGGAGTCCACATTGACAATAAACTGGACTGGTCTAAGAACATAGAGGCTGTCTACAAAAACGATCTGAGCCACTTCTCCTTCCTGAGAAGGATGAGGTCCTTTAACATCTGCAGGAAGATGCTGAGGATGTTTTCTGAGTCTGGGGTGGCCAGAGCAATCATGTTTGCTGGGGCAACAGGCTGAAGGCCACAAACTCAAACAGGCTGAATAAACTGATCCGCAAGGCCGGCGACATCATTGGGGTGGAGCTGGACTCTCTGACGACAGTGTCAGAGAGAAGGATGATGTCAAAGTTACGTAGCCTCTTGGACAATGTCCCTCACCCACTCCATGATGTGCTGGTCCAACACAAGAGCAATTTCTAGACACCACAGAAGGTCATTACTGCCTGTGGTCATCAAACAGTCGTGGATAACTTTTATGCCCCAGCTGATTACACCCGGCCGTGCCTTTATGTTGGGTTTTGCTTATGTTCTCCGGTGTTTTGTGTTGATTCCTCTCCCGTGCTTTTATTTTGGCGGCTCCTCTGGTTTTGTTGGTGTTGTCCCGTGGCTGCTTCACTTCTGTCCCATAGCATTTCCCCTCACCTGTTTTCTATTTGCAATCAATACTGTTTAAGTTGATCCTTTTCCTACCTTTGTTGTGGGGACATTTTTGATGTTATCTATTCTCTATTCTCTGGTGACCATAGACTAGTGGTTCTCAAATAGGGGTACGCGTACCCTGGGGGTACTTGAAGGTATGCCAAGGGGTACGTGAGATTTTTTTTTTTAAATACTCTAAAAATAGCAACAATTCAGAAATCCTTTATAAATATATTTATTGAATAATACTTCAACCAAATATGAATGAAAGTTCATAAACTGTGAAAATAAATGCAACAATGCAATATTCAGTGTTGACAGCGTGATTATTTGTGGACATGTTCCATAAATATTGACGTTAGAGATTTCTTTTTTTGTGAAGAAATGTTTAGAATTAAGTTCAGGAATCCAGATGGATCTCTAATACAATCCCCAAAGAGGGCTTTTTTTAAGGGGTATTCTGGGACGGGTAAAAACATTTTAAAAAATTTGAAAAATAAAATATGCCACTGGGAACTGATTTTTATTGGTTTCAACCCTTCTGAAATTGTGATAATGTTCCCCTTTAAAGAACTGGGGATTCTTCAGGAGAAAGTCATACGTGATATAACATGGGCAAACTTTAATGCTCCCTCAAATCCTCTTTTTTATGTGTACAATCTTCTGAAGTTTACAGAGTGCAACAGATTCCACAGTGCTTGTATTATGTATAACTTAGTATACAGATTAAATTGTAGGGGTACGTGAGATTTTTTTTTAAAATACTCTAAAAATAGCAACAATTCAGAAATCCTTTATAAATATATTTATTGAATAATACTTCAACCAAATATGAATGTAAGTTCATAAACTGTGAAAATAAATGCAACCATGCAATATTCAGTGTTGACAGCGAGATTATTTGTGGATATGTTCCATAAATATTGATGTTAAAGGTTTCTTTTTTTGTGAAGAAGTGTTTAGAATTAAGTTCAGGAATCCAGATGGAACTCTATTACAATCCCCAAAGAGGGCTTTTTTTAAGGGATATTCTGGGACGGGTAAACATTTTTTTTTTAAATTTGAAAAATAAAATATGCCACTGGGAACTGATTTTTATTGGTTTTAACCCTTCTGAAATTGTTGATGATTACTTCTATGTGTAGAAATCTTTATTTATAATTGAATCACTTGTTTATTTTTCAACAAGTTTTTAGTTATTCTTATATCTTTTTCTTCCAAATAGTTCAGTTTATTGTTGTTTATTATTGTCCCATTTACATCCCTGTGTGTGTTTTGCTCGCATCCTATGAGCTATGTTTTAACTTGAGTTACACCATGAGTTTGATTGGTGTTCTGATTGGTCACGCTCTTACCATTTTCCAGTCTATGGGGAGTTCCTGGCAGGGTACTTAACTTACTTCTAAACTATTGCTTGTGAAACAAAGCACATTTTCCACCAGAAAATTGGCAAGTTGGATGATTTTATTTACCACTGTCCAAAATTAAGCAGCAATAAATCACTAACTTCATTACTCATGCTCTGAGATAATGTCGCACATTTTGTATGACACAAGCCAAAAACCTCATCTGAAAATGACCACCCTGACTGGAGTTTTGTTTATGTGTGGACAGAAGACTATGGACCTGATCTACTACTGGAGGGTGTGCAAACTCGTACGATTAGTAATTAGTGGGCGTTTTGCAGGTGATCTACTAAGACTGCGCGCACAAATCGATACCAAGTACAAAAAGGGTGCAGGCCGCCCCATTTAAATGAAGATTTTGTTTGTATATCGTCACCATGAAGACACTCATTTCCCTGCACATTTTTGGCATTATACGGTCCAACCTGTGGCGTATTGTTATGTGGTTGATATGCAGCACACAAATATTATCTACCAACTTTTCTGGGCTATATTGAAGCGCAATTTAGACAACAGAATATTTTAGCACGTCGAAGGTGCACTCTGGAAACTGTTGTAGTGTTTTGATGTTGCATCTGGAATAATCCAAGAAGAAATACTTTAAAATGTTATAGTATTTAAAGGGGAACATTATCACCAGACCTATGTAAGCGTCAATATATACTTTGATGTTGCAGAAAAAAAGACCATATATTTTTTTAACTGATTTACGTACTCTAAATGGGTGAATTTTGGCAAATTAAACCCCTTTCTGTTTAGTCCTCTTGAAGCCATGACGTCAGTACGTGACGTTGCCTAGGTAAGAAAGCCGCCATTTTCATTTTCTCAAACACATTACAAACACCGGGTCTCAGCTTTGTTAGTTTCCGTTTTTTCGCCAATTTTTTGGAACCTTGGAGACATCATGCCTCGTCGGTGTGTTGTCGGAGGGTGTAACAACACTAACAGGGAGGGATTCAAGTTGCACCACTGGCCCGAAGATGCAAAAGTGGCAAGAAATCTGCCGCCAGACCCCCATTGAATGTGCCGGAGTGTCTGCACATTTTACCGGCGATGACAGACATGGCACAGAGATGTATGGATAACCTGCAGATGCATTTGCAATGATAGAGTCAACAAAATCACAAAGGTGAGTTTTGTTGATGTTTTTGACTTATGTGCTAATCAGACATATTTGGTCGCGGCATGACTGCCACCTAATCGATGCTAACATGCTATTTAGGCTATAGCTGTATGTACATTTGAAACTATATTACATTTCCTTCCACCCACATTTAATGCGAAAAAAACACTTACCAATCGACGGATTTAAGTTGCTCCAGTGTCACAAGATGCGAAAGTCCTGATCGTTTGGTCCGCACATTTTACCGGCGATGCTAAAACAGCTATTCGGCCATGCTATGGCTATGAATAGCGTCAATAGCTATTCGCTCAATAGCTTCAGTTTCTTCTTCAATACTTTCATACTCCAACCATCCGTTTCAATACATGCGTGATCTGTTGAATCGCTTAAGCCGCTGAAATCCGAGTCTGAATCCGAGCTAATGTCGCTATATTTTGCTGTGCTATATTACATTGGCATTACTGTATGACGTCACAGGAAAATGAACAGTGGCACTTTAAAGCTTTTTTTAGGGATATTCAGGGACCGGTAAAATTTGGAAAAAAACTTCAAAAAATACAACAAGCCAATGGGAACTGATTTTTATTGTTTTTAACCCTTTTGAAATTGTGATAATGTTCCCCTTTAAAATGAGGAGGCAATAATGTTTAGGATAAACAGACTTTCTGTAATTAAACTAACATTATGCTAATCAAAATATTACTACAAACAAGTATATATATATATATATATATATATATATATATATATATATATATATATATAAATATATATATATAAGTTATCATTATTTTATTTTTAAACTGACAATATCCAACATCCAGTGTAACAAATGTAAAACAATAATTTCATTTTAGTGACAGTTTGGTCATCTTTGTGTTTTCCTGTGTTTGGTGTTCTCGCTTCTACTTATATTTACAATCACTTCCTGTCCTGGTGCTTTTTGTTGTGTCAGTATTTCATTTGTGGTGTCTGTTTTGAAGCACCTTTACTTTCTGCTCCATATCCTGCCAAAACACCTGATTTTCATTACCTAGTTCTTGTTGTGATTTTGGACTCTCCCGTTCCTTAGTTTGAGCACTTCCTGTTTATCTGGTCTCCATGGTTTCACATTGGTTCCACCTCCCCTTGTTTTCGACGCACACCTGTTTTTCATTGATTGCTTTAGTATTTAGTCCTGCCTGCTACCTCAGTTCCTTCTGGTTGGTTTGTTTGCTACTTGCAACACGCACGTTGGTTCTTATTTTTGTAATCACTATTGCTAAGTCTCGCCTTAGCTTTGCGTGCGCTCTGCACCTCTATTCCTGTACTCTGCTCTCGTTGCTAATTATTAGCATAGCTCTCCGTGCGTTCGGCACGCCTTTTCTTTGTATTTTGTACCAGTATTATTTTTGTTTTTGTATTAAATCTAATCTTAGCTGCAACTCCTGCCTGTCCTGGTCCTCTTGCATCCCTGGGGTAGCAACACGCATCCATTATGCCTCGCCATCGTGTCAGTTCTATGTAGTCCCTCCTTTAGGGCTGGCTTATTATACTTTTTAGTCAGCTTCCTGTGCACCTCCCTGTTGCCAATGAATATACTTTTACCTGCACGTCTGCTATTTATGCTTCCTTGGGATCACGCTAAAAGCACCGCTCACCAAATCCTGAAAGCGTCTTTCAACTTCTAACTTAAGAGAAACAGTGTCCTCTGTAGTAGACATCTAATCAATCAATCAGTCAATCAATCTTTATTTATATAGCCCTAAATCACAAGTGTCTCAAAGGGCTGCACAAGCCACAATAACATCCTTTATTCAGATCAAACATCAGGGCAAGGAATAACTCAACGCATTGCATCTTACCATATATCAATTTGGAAAATGGTGATTCTCAGAAAAGTTAGCTGACAATTTAACATTTAAAAATGTGAACACCTTACAAATTGATGCTTGGCATCTTTGGCATCAAATATATTTTCCAGATGGTGGTTTATCAAGTAGATTCTTCCTTGTGTTTCTCGCAGTCCAGTGTCACCAAACTTTTTTTTTGTCCGCGCTGCTGCTTTGTGCATTTTCTACGTAGAACAGGGGTCTCAGACAAGCGGCCCACGAGACGTTATTTTGCGGCCCCCAACTTGATATCAAAGTTTAATTTTAGCGCGGCCTGCAAGTTTTCTATGAATGGCGATTGTCAGCATTGTGTTATCTGTGTTATGGTCCGCTGCCCGGATCATATGTTTTGTGGATTTTTGAGTTTGTTTGTGCACTTCCTTGTTCGTTCTGTCACCATGGTTGCTTATTAGTTTCACCAGTCCCTTGCTTTTGACGCACACCTGCCTTCAGATTACGTACTTATTCAAGCCCGCCTTTTCTGTCCACTCATTCTCGCTTCGTAGTTTGTGTTTCACGCCGTTTGTGTTTCGCAACCAGCTAACTTCCACGCTAAGTATTTGATTTCTCTTTTGTGCCTAGTGCCAGTGTTTCTGTTCTTAGTCCGTTTTTAGTTTAAATAAACCATTATTTCTTACCTTCACGCTGTGTCCGAGCACGATCTGCATCAAGGAAGAATGAACCGCATCACCATGCCACCCAGACGTTACAATTTGGGTCCAAAATGACTCAATGTTCTGGGTTGCCTGCCCCTGCATTAGTGGAAAAGTGGCCTAAGAGTGAAAGCGACAGAGACCTTGCAATGGAGACGAGGGTTTTTATTACTTGCCTGGCTGCAGTCACACCGCGACACCTGTCCGTCAGTAATAACAGTCCCTGATAACCTGGACCAATTCAAATCTTTATTAATTTTTTTTATTGTTTAATTTGCATTGCCTCACACAAACACTACATATAATTCTATAGGACGCTGAATAACACTCTGGGAGCCGTCACTTTTTTGCGCTCGCTATCCTGGTACTTTTCCTGTTATCCGCTGACCGTCGTGTTGTAGGGAGGAAAAGCTGAACGACACACATTGCGGAAATAACATTATTCTCCGTGCGTCGGTTGAATAAAAATATATTCCACAACCCCAAACATGTCTTTTTCAAAGCTTGTAGTAAAGGGAAGGGTTAGTGATGTGCAAAGACAATTCCAGGAAAAGTGTGAGATGCAATATTTCTTTGTTGAGCACAGGGGCACCACGACGTGTCTTATTTGCACAGAGAAAGTTGTGGTGCACAAGGAATACAATTTGAAATGTCATTATACAACTAGACATGCTGAAGAGTATGCAACATCTTTTTTAAGAAATCTTTTCTTGCGGCCCAGCCCAGGGGCGTCACTAGACCTAATACTGTACTGGGGCACACCTGGGGCACAAATAATTCATGTGAGCGTGCAAAGCGCGCAAGCAAAAACATTTTTAGCACTTATTTATCATAAAAAATACATAAATAGTGCTTTAAACTATGAAATCATATCAGATTATGTTGTATGAATCTTTGATTAACCACCTGAAATTAACTAATGCATTTGACCTACTTGTGCACTTTTTTACTCCAGACTTCTAAACTGCTACTGGTAAAAGCAAAAAGGAAGAGCAATGAATCTTTTTGAAATATATATTGCAGTAATCATCTGCAGATTTAACATCTACAAAAGTAAAACAAAAAATAAAGCACCGCTACATCTCTGGGTTCTTTTATATTATTGAATTTCCATTTATGGCAATGTGGCTAATCCTATTTCAGATACACAAAACTATCAAATATACACAAAACAATAAAACCACGGTAGTAGAATAAATGAACAACTGTTGTGTGTCTGTTCAGGGAATAGTTTTCTGAGAAGTAAACTGTAACGTCTCGTTTTCATTTTTGCAAAGTGGTCAATCACCCTGGACAGACATGGAAATATTACAATAACTGTTATACAGTTGACCAGTGGTTCCCAACTGGTGGGTCGTGACATAAAAGTGGGTTGTGTGTCATTTTCAGTGAGTCGCAGTCAGATGTGTGCATGAAAAAAAAAAGTTTAGGGAGAAAAAAATCAAATTGTGGCAACAAATCCAGATTATATTAGTGAGTATTTTAGCAAAAGGCAAACCGACTAACAAGTTGGAGGAGGACTCAGGACAGACATGGAAATCTAATAAAAAAAAATCTAAATAGGGCAACAAAACCCGATATTTTCAGCCATCTTTCTGAAAACAAATACAGAAATGTTACTATTTTTTCTGGAAACAAAACCAGATGCTTTAGCTGTAGCCATTTTTCTGGTGACAAAACAAGATTATTTTAGTCAAAGTCACACCGATTAACAAGACAAGTCTACTGTGCTATTTTTCTGTGAAATAAACTTGAATGATTTAAAAATTTGGCTCACGACTTGATATGGAAAAATGTTTTTCTTCCTGAAGATAAACCATTTGAGAAGCACTCAACTCACACATGCTTACTCCAAATCATCATTGATGCAGAACCAGCAGACAATAACCAACATTATGTTTCATGTTCATTGGAAATTCCCCCGACTGCTCGTACAGCAAATGAATATGTTTGTCTTGATACAAGGAATAACGTTAGCTAACTTAGCATCAACTTAAGACAATGATGTTGCCTAGCTAGCTAGGACTTCACTTACATCTCTCATTCCTGCTTCTCTGCTGCGGGCGAATAACTTTCTTAAATCCATCTAGGAGTTACAGTTTGAGTCAAATCAAAATCAAAATAATGTAATTAACAAATTGTTGTTGGCTAACGTTACCTACCTCAGCAGTGATTTGCAGCCCCCCTCTCTCTCTCTCTCTCTGTCTCTCTCTCTCTCGAAGTCTCGATCCACACGTGAATAAATTACCATATTAATTAGCCATGTGTCATTGTTACGTGGAGTGAATACAGTAGCAATCAAATACCATATTAAGTAGTATGTGCACTGTTGTCTATGTTATGTACACTTAAAACTCTGAAGCGTTTTTTTTTTTTATTGGTGAAATTTTTACTGGGGCACTGCAGATCAACAGTGGGGCACGTGCCCCAGTGAAATATGTCTGGCGACGCCCCTGGCCCAGCCTCACCCAGACGCTGCATCCAGTGGACCCCAAGTAAATTGGTTTGAGACCCCTGACTTAGAACCAGAATTACAAATTCATTTAAAAACCACAAATTGATTTAATGTTATTAAAAAAAAAATGTGGAGTAAAACATAACTTCTGATCGGCTTTATGTGTCGTCTTGAAAAACACACTTTGCCTTGCAGTACGCAGACCAACGAGAGTGTGTTATCGTAACGGTTTGTTTGTCTGTCTGTTAGCAACATAACTCAAAAAAATGGATTGATTTGAATGAAAATATCAGGAAATATCTAAAAAAAAAAAATCCGTTCTCCATCTCTTATAACATCACACACACAGAGCTCAAGCACTCGCAGGGAATTTTGGGAGATGTGCCCGCAAAAAACTACACTGATCAATTTTTCATTTTTTTTACCGTTTTTTCACGCCACAGTATTACTGTGAAGATTTTTATATGAAAAAATTAGCAACATTTAAAAAAAAACACCAGCACACTGCAAAAAGTCAGTGTTCAAAGACGAGAAAAATAAAATACAAAAATTAGGGGTATTTTATTTGAACTAAGCAAAATTATCTGCCAATAGAACAAGAAAATTTGGCTTGTCAAGACTTTCCAAAACAAGTCAAATTAGCTAACCTCAATGAACCCAAAAATACCATAAAATAAGTATATTCTCACTAATCACAACCGTACTACTATCTGAGTATGTATTTTCTATTGTTTCATTGAAAATAAAACCGCAAATTCCATTTGGCTGTCATCTGTTTTAATATGAGACACAATTGTGTCAGTCATGATTTTTTTTTTTCCATGCTTGAAATAAGAAATTATTACTTTAAAAAAGTAGTTTTATACTTGTGAGTGTTGGTGACACAGCTTTGCAACACTTGATATTTTAGTTTCAAGCATGTTTTACTCAATATAGATCATTAAACTCAGCAACAAGCTGTCATATCTAACTGAGATAATTTAGGACCAATACATTCAAAACAAGTAAAACACTAGCATAAAATCTGCTTAGTGAGAAGGATGATCTTATCAGACAGAAAATAAGCAAATATCACCCCTATTTGAGATATTTAATCTTACTTAGATTTCAGTTTTTGCAGCGCAGATATAAAATATTACATATAAAATATCCTTACTGAATAGATGATATGTCTAACATTTGTATGTCTAAATATATGTGTCTAAATATGTTGACACACACGCACAAACACACACACACACAAATGGAACAGTCTTTCTCACAATCCTTTCAAGCCTCCGTTCTCACAGCCATTTGTGCATAACTATGTGAGTTTGCAAGCACATTTCAGACGTGCTAAAAATATAGACGCAAAACAACAGCCACAGAACAGTTTCAATTTTGATAAATCACGTTGCGAGTGCTGAATGATCATATTTGCATCTTGTCCTCCCGGTATGGTGGGTGTTGTAGTAATCAGCATTGATCGGTTTTGCATGTGCTATCAACTTTGCACGTGTTTTAATCTGTGTTCTGCAAATTACTTTTAAAAAGTAATTATTTTAATTACTCATTACTTTACTCACCGCAGTGTTTTAGCTTACCAGCGGTAGTTTGCCAGCAGTGAAATTTTAGAGACATTTGTTCTCCATATATTAGACGCATTGGACTATAAGCCGCAGATATATATTTTACAAAAATAATTTCGTTCAAAGAATGTTTATTTACATACCTTAATTGTTTCCAAACAGTGTTTGTAACACAGCAGTAAAACGGCTGATCAAACACTCGAAAATGTGTTAGCATATTAGCTAATGCTAACGATGCTAGTGTCATAACATTACAATAGCACGTACAAATATGCATGAAAACACTCCTACAGACATCACACATGGGACGGCTTAGTAAGTATAACCAGTTTTAGTTAGATTGGAAAACTTCCAAACTTTGCTTGGAGTAATGAATGAAGAATCCATACGAGTAGAAACGCTATGGACAGCCAGAAGACTGAGCGGAACTCTTCTAGATGGAAGGACACTGCAGCAGTTGCAGTGAGTAAACTCGTCCAAAAGATGACGCCATAGCACAAAGAGTAAAACAACTTCTCAGTGTATTACCTTTTTGTTTGATTGTTTTTTAAACTACTTTTTCATTTTTATTATGGCCTTCAGCGAAGAAAAATGCATAAATTAACCGCACAGTCTTACATGCCGCATTGTTAAAAGTAGAGGAAAAAAGTAGCTGCTCATAGTCCTGATTTTACGGTAGATTACTCGTTACTAGTAAAAGTAACGGGGTTCTTAACACTGGTTTTACACACACACCTTTAGTAGATCAGGTCCTATGTATAGAAAAAAAAAGTTTAAATATTGAAATATTGTTCATGTGGACAGTGCAATACTTTTTTTTATAACGTGGTCAGTACTGCCTTGTTAAATTCTTATTTTACTTTTTTTCCCATTGTTGTTTTTCTATTTGTATTCTTATTGTAATATTTACTTTTGACTTTTTAAATTGATCTCAACTCTATACACTGCTGCTGGAATTTTAATTTTCCTGAAGGAACTCTCCTGAAGGAATCAATAAAGTACTATCTATCCATCCATCCATCTATCTATGGGCTAGTGTCTGTTAATAAAGAACCATCCGGACAGTTCCCCCCTCCTGGTGGATCTGGGAAGGCCGGTCATTCATCTTCTTGGAGCCGTGAGCCCGCTTCACCTCAACTTCAACTGCTTCAAATTTGGGACCCAGCACGTGTGTTGCGTTTGCCATTGACACAATCCTTAGTATCAGCTGCTGTGCAGCCTTTCTGCAACTGCCTTCCTCGATATGCAATGTCTTTGTAGACTTCCTCTAAAGTAGGCCATGTGAAAACAATGCCGGTGGGATTGTAGCCGAAATGTGACATTAATCCTCTTTTTGTAAACAAAACCCGGCAGTAACACGCCTTTTTAAAAGACAGTCTTAGGCCCCGTCCACATCAAGCCGGATAACTCCTTAAACAAATAATTATTTAGCCTAAGCACCGTTTCAGCCATACTAAACTATCATTTAAGGCCCCCTAACTGGATATTTTTTTACACGGGGTAAGTGCGCTGTTTATTTCTTGAATCTCCGGCTCTTAGCTTTGTATGGACTCATGGATCGTTTAAAAACTGAGTTCGGAGAGGAAGTGACGCCAGACAGACCACGCCCCACACAGGAAGTGACGTCAGAAAGAACGCGCCACAGCCAGCTTCATAATAACCTGTTTCCACTAGGAGGTAAACACTAAAAATATGGAGGTGAGTCATCCAGATATGCCGTGTTTCCCCTTCCTCTACATGTACAGACACTTGTGGAAATAACACATGAATATCTTAAACGGGAATATTATCACAATTTCAAAAGGGTTAAAAACAATAAAAATCAGTTCCCGGTGGCTTGATTATTTGTAGAAGTTTTTTTCAAAATTTTACACCTCCCGGAATATCCCTAAAGAAGCTTCAAAGTTCTTGATTTTCGCTATTTGCGATGCGACTGTCCATTTCCCTGTGACGTCATACAGTGCTGCCAATACAAACAACATGGCGGTTACCACAGCAAGATATAGCGACATTAGCTCGGATTCAGACTCGGATTTCAGCGGCTTAAGCTATTCAACAGATTACGCATGTATTGAAACAGACGCTCGGAGTATGGAGGCAGATAGCGAAAACGAAATTGAAGAATAAATTGAAGCTATTGAGCGAATAGCTATTGACGCTATTCGGCCATAGCATGGGTGTACCCAATGAAGTGGCCCATAGCATGGCTGCCTTATTAGCATCGCCGGTAAAATGTGCAGACCAAACGATCAGGACTTTCGCATCTTGTGACACTGGAGCAACTTAAATCCGTCGATTGGTAGGTGTTTGTTTCACATTAAATGTGGGTATCTAGTTTCAAATGTACATACAGCTAGCGTAAATAGCATGTTAGCATCGATTAGCGTAGCATGTTAGCATCGATTAGCTGGCAGTCATGCCGTGACCAAATATGTCTGATTAGCACATAAGTCAACAACATCAACAAAACTCACTTTTGTGATTTCGTTGACTTAATCGTTGCAAATGCATCTGCAGGTTATCCATACATCTCTGTGCTATGTCTGTTTTAGCATCGCCGGTCAAATGTGAAGACACTTTGGTACATTCAATGGGGGTCTGGCGGCAGATTTCTTGCCAGTGGTGCAACTTGAATCCCTCCCTGTTAGTGTTGTTACACCCTCCGACAACACACCGACGAAGGTTCCAAAAAATAGTTGAGAAAACGGAAAATAACAGAGCTGAGACCCGGTGTTTGTAATGTGAAAATGAAAATGGCGGGTGTATTACCTCGGTGACGTCACGTTCTGACGTCATCGCTAAAAGACCGATAAACAGAAAGGCGTTTAATTTGCCCAAATTCACCCATTTAGAGTTCGGAAATCGGTTAAAAAAATAGATGGTCTTTTTTTCTGCACCATCAAGGTATATATTGACGCTTGCATAGGTTTGGTGGTAATGTTCCCCTTTAAAAGAAAGCGATCGCAGCTATTTGGGATACAACACTTCTTAGACGCCAAGAGAATTTTCAAATGTCCAGGTTAGCAGTGATTCTACTTACCGAAAAACTTCGTCCATTGGTCGAAGGAGAGACAACGAAAATGTGGGCTCCCGTGGATGTGATAAGAAAGGTAGCGTGTGCTTTGTATTACCTGGCCGACGAGGAACGAATACAGAAAACATTGAATGCATTAGGACTGGCAAAGCAGACTGAAGCAGTTATTGTCTACCATGTAATAATAATAATAATAATGGATTAGATTTTATATCGCGCTTTTATATATTATTACATCCTCAAAGCGCTCACAGAGAAGTGGGAAGCCATCATTTATTCACACCAGGTGGTGGTAAGCTACATTTGTAGCCACAGCTGCCCTGGGGTAGACTGACGAAAGAAAGGCTGCCAGTTTGTGCCTACGGCCCCTCCGACCACCACCAATCATTCATTCATCATTCATTCACCAGTGTGAGCGGCACCGGGGGCAAGGGTGAAGTGTCCTGCCCAAGGACACAATGGCAGTGATTTGGATGTCAAGAGGCGGGAAGCGAACCTGCAACCCTTAGGTACGCCATACCGCCCCATGTATGTCCCGGACTCAACGTCTCGGTCCAGAGTATATAAAGTTCCCAAAAAGGAATGGACAATGAAGATGAAGGTAAAATAGTGAGGAGTGTCCTGACCAGATAACTAGATCAGTGGTTCTCAAATGGGGGTACGCATACCCCTGGGGGTACTTGAAGGTATGCCAAGGGGTACGTAAGATTTTTTTAATATATTCTAAAAACAGCAACAATTCAAAACTCTTTTATAAATATATTTATTGAATAATCCTTCAACAAAATATGAATTTAAGTTCATAAACTGTGAAAAGAAATGCAACAATGCAATATTCAGTGTTGACAGCTAGATCTTTTGTGGACATGTTCCATAAATATTGATGTTAAAGATCTCTTTTTTTGTGAAGAAATGTTTAGAATTAAGTTCAGGAATCCAGATGGATCTCTATTCCAATCCCCAAAGAGGGCACTTTAAGTTGATGATTACTTCTATGTGTTGAAATCTTTATTTATAATTGAATCCCTTGTTTATTTTTCAACAAGTTTTTTGTTATATTTATAACTTTTTTCCAAATAGTTCAAGAAAGAACACTACAAATGAGCAATATTTTGCACTGTTGTACAATTCAATGAATCAGAAACTGATGACATAGTGCTGTATTTTACTTCTTTATCTCTTTTTTTCAACCAAAAATGCTTTCCTTCTATTAGTTGGTACTTGAATTAAAAAAATGTTCACAGGGAGTACATCACTGAAAAAAGGTTGAGAACCACTGATCTAGATGCTAAAATGTTGACTACTACGCATGCGTATTAGGTCGTGTTGCGCCGGCGGACGGAAGGAAGGAGGGGATCTTAAAACACCTTTGCGTGTGTGTGGACTAGGATAAGGTTAGGTGAGATTTACCCTGGATAACCTTAGTTAGTGTAGAAGAGATCTTAGGACTTTTATAGCCATGCTCTGTGTGGTCCATGAGAAGATCACTTGCTCTTGCACCTAATCTTTCACTGTACAAATCCTCAAATGCATCACTTCCCGCTTTCTAACCCACATTGGCTTTGCCAGACATACACACACACACACACACACACACACACGGTAACATCCACGCATACGCCAACTTTTCAGTTGCTAAGCGCGGCTGAGTAATGTTTGAAGCGGCGGGTTTAGTATGCAGGGCCGTGATAAGGCGGCACAGAGCTGTGAAAACACAGATTACGTTCCGCGGTTTATTGAGGACAACGAGTCTTAGCCTCCCGGCCATGCCCACAAATTGCATCCGAAAACCGCGGCCCCCGCTCGGCTGTGAGATACGTCTTGATGAGGACCCCCTGCGGCGGAGCTTTGACAGCCGTGCTAATTCCGGTCAGCGTTCCTTCAAGTGTGGAGAGCAGGCGGACTCCTCCTCCTCAGATAAGCTTCACTGGCGTGTTTCTAACCAAGATATCGAGTGTCACTTAGTGTCATGGTTAGAAGAGAAGATAACTATTACAAACGTTAGAAGATTGTTGCTGATGAGATCAAATACTTCAAACATAACTTCATCCTGATATGAACTCTACTGTCTGTTAATGAGGATTATATCCGCAGTTTGTGTTGGATGATATGCCATCTGAAAACAAACATTTACTTAACTCAGAATGCCAAAGCTAACCAAGCATACATTAAATCCCAGTTCCTGGCAGGCTATGAAATTTCCTCCATCTGCAAATACTTAAGTCCCCCCCCGTGCTTTGGACTAAATCAGCGATAAAGGCCATTCTGTCCTAGGGTCCAGAGGTAAGGCAATATCTCCCAAACCTCGTAGAAAACAATTAGGACTATGTAATCACACCAATGGCCCTGAATTCCATCCAAGTCATGAGGTTTGGGTGAGGCAGCATGTGAAAGGTGCCTGTCAGATGAAGTGCTAGTTTACACGACTTGGATGCTGAGCGAGTGACTGCTTATTTATGAGCCTTGGACGACTCAAATCAGTCAATCACACTTTATTTCTCAAAGCCCTTTACATCATGCTGTACAACAGTGCAAGAAAGACGGAGCATTAGAATAAAATAACTGCTTGACACCAACATACAGGGCGTCACAGCAATCAAGGAGAGAGTTTATAAACGCATGGATAGCCATTCCAAGATCTTTCTTGCTTGCCAACAAAGGGCTTTTCTTAAGCCAGAAGGTGCAGTTGAAAAAACGGACAACTGAATAAATTTGTTTGATTGTTGGCCAAATTGAAAACCAGATTCCACCGGTTTGCAGTAGAGGTCAGGGAGAGCATTAGGGAGAATGTTAGATCTAAACAGATTCATCAATCAATCAATCAATGTTTATTTATATAGCCCTAAATCACCAGTGTCTCAGTTGAAAATAATAATCAAAGTAAGTACAAAAACAGTACAAAACAGAATAAAAACCATACAAAACAGCGCCAGGGGGTTGTAAATTCAAAGTAACTAAAATAGAATGCAAAAAAAATATATATACAAAACAAACAAAGTGCAAAGCCATAGGCTCACTCAATCTCAGTAAATAACTTAAATTTGGAACACAGAATCATCGTTTTCACAGCTTTTTGGTTGTTAGAGGTAGAGCGTTTTAATGTAGAGTTCTAAATCTTTTTTAAAGACACAAAAAACAGGTCGGTTATTGAGAAAGTTACATTTATGAATATAAAACTTAGCCAATAGTATAATGAGGTTGCAAAGGTAAAATTAATTTTCAATTTTTTTTTCAATACACTGTAAAACCAAATGTATATTATTTAATATGTATTATGGTTTTAGTTGCTTAAGAGCTATTCCTGGCTCTGAATTGGTTCATTGCTAGTTTTATGTTTTTGTGCATTACTTGTTGCCGTCATCAATAAACGAACAAGTTACTCATCAGTTACTCAGTACTTGAGTAGTTTTTTCACAACATACTTTTTACGTTTACTCAAGTAAATATTTGGGTGACTACTCCTTACTTTTACTTGAGTAATAAATCTCTAATGTAACAGTACTCTTGAGTACAATTTCTGGCTACTCTACCCACCTCTGGATCTAAACGAGGAATGTTCCGATCAGGGTTTTATGCTGCCGATTCCGATACAGATCATCCTCGAGTGAGATCGGCTCACACCATTGTTGATACCGATCACATGTATAAATTGGAAAACGTTCTGTTTATATATGGTGAGTGCTATCTACGCTTCAACAATATCGACACAATATTTAAAGTATCTTATTCTCCTTTGTTGCATACAATTGTTTGAGAAAAACAAAGACAGTAATTCTAATAACTGGGCAAAATCATCCATCCATCCATTTTCTACCGCTTATTCCCTTTCGGGGTCGCGGGGGGCGCTGGCGCCTATCTCAGCTACAATCGGGCGGAAGGCAGGGTACACCCTGGACAAGTCGCCACCTCATCGCAGGGCCAACACAGATAGACAGACAACATTCACACTCACATTCACACACTAGGGCCAATTTAGTGTTGCCAATCAACCTATCCCCAGGCGCATGTCTTTGGAAGTGGGAGGAAGCCGGAGTACCCGGAGGGAACCCACGCATTCACGGGGAGAACATGAAAACTCCACACAGAAAGATCCCGAGCCTGGATTTGAACCCAGGACTGCAGGACCTTCGTATTGTGAGGCAGACGCACTAACCCCTCTGCCACCGTGAAGCCCCAAAACATAGCACCGATAAATAAATACAAAAAGTTCAGAAACGCTCCAATCAGGCGAGATTAGCCATACGGTGCTTTATGTGGTTAAGATGAAGAAATCAAGCGCTCCTATCAGGAGGTCCTAACTTCCCTTAAACATACCGGCGCTCACAATGTAAGTAAACATGGCTTCCATAGGTTGTGCGAGATTGTGTTACGCCTCTCAGAAGAAGACTTGCTGCTTTCCGCCCACAAAAAATGCCCTGCAAATACGCCGGTAGAAAGGGAACATTTTAAAACATTGGCTTTATACAGCAAAGCTTTCCAGCCACCCAGAAATGCGGCCAGATTTATGCTTCTAAAGTCTACGGATGGCTATGGTTACATGTCTGTTGGGCTCAGCACGGTGAAACAGGGGTTATGGCATGTGCCTCACAATATGAAGGTCCTGGATTCGATCCTGGGCTCGGGATCTTTTTGTGTGGAGTTTGCATGTTCTCCCCGTGACTTCGTGGGTTCCCTCTGGGTACTCAAGCTTTTTACCACCTCCAAAGACATGCACTTGGGGATAAGTTGATTGGCAACACTAAATTGGCCCAAGTGTGTGAATGTTGTCTGTCTATCTGTGTTGGCCCTGCGATGAGGTGGCGACTTGTCCAGGGTCTACCCTACCTTACGCCCGAGAGCAGCTGGGATAGGCTCCAGCACCCCCCCACGACTCCGAAAGGGACAAGCGGTGGAAATGAATAGGATGGGCTCTCCTTTGTTTGATTCTATTTCTGTTTGAGTGCTCTTTCCTTTTTATGCAATAGATTTAGCACCATACTAATTTCCGTCTGTAGTCCCTTTATGGCACATTTAGCATCCCCAATTAACATTACATAATAAATAAACATACATAAAATTGAAATCACATAATGAAAAGCTATTTAAAATACAAATGCAATACATAGAGAAAGTGCGAGTTAAAGATCAGTGTCAAGTTACATTTATTTATCGAAATCCACATAAAACAGCTTTCAGAGTACTTTACTTTCTTGGTGCTAGGTGCTGCTGATTAGACACACCAGTTTCTGTTTTATTAATTGGTGTCCTCACCTGCTGCAGCCACTGATCACTCACCTTTGCAGTATATCCCCACGTCAACCTGTCAGTACGTGCAGGATTTTTGTTCGTCCTTGACGACAGTTAAGTTCTTTTCAGCCTTATGCTACAGTTATGTTTTGAAGCTAACTTTAGGCTATGACCCACGTCTTGTTTTTTTATGCCATTTTTCTTGTGCACTTCCCAGCGGCATGACCTGAAATTTTTGAATGAAAGAAACAGCTGTACTAAATGTGTCCACTAGATGTCCCAATAGCAATTCTTTGTATCTTTGTAGATGATGTTACATCTGTACAAAATAAACCACATGATGTTTTAGATCAGGGGTGTCAAACTCAAAAACAGAGCGGGCCAAAATTTAAAACTGAACGAAGCCGCGGGCCGAGGTTGAACAAATTAATCCTTTTAATAGGGACCCAAACAAGTTTTGCATTGAATATTGACCAAGCAAGGCTTATATAACTTTATAGTGACATGCAAAATCGAGTTTAAAATGATAATAATTAAAAAATATCAATGGCATATCAAATAAAATAAAAATACAAATTGAATGCCTCTTTTCGGCGGCGGGTTTGAGTTGGGGCGGGGTTTGATGGTAGCGGGGGTGTATATTGTAGCGTCCCGGAAGAGTTAGTGATGCAAGGGGTTCTTGGTATTTGTATGGTTGTGTTTATGTTGTGTTAATGTTGTGTTACAGTGCAGATGTTCTCCCAAAATGTGTTTGTCATTCTTGTTTGCTGTGGGTTCACTGTGTGGCGTATATTTGTAACAGTGTTAAAGTTGTTTATACGGCCACCCTAAGTGTGACCTGTATGGCTGTTGACCAAGTATGCCTTGCATACACTTGTGTGTGTGTATGAGCCGCATATATTATGTGAGTGGGCCGGCACGCTTTTTGTATGGAGGAAAAGCGGATGTGGCGACATGTAGAGAACGCCAAAGGCAGTGCTTTTACGGCCCGCCCCCAATATTATTGTCCAGGTGGAAATCGGGAGAAATTCGGGAGGGAGGGGCACTGAACTTCGGGAGTCTCTCGGGAAAATTGGGGGGGTTGACGAGTATGAGTATTAGCGGTGAATGTGGTGTTACGGCGGCGGGCCAGCTCTAATGTTAATTTGATATTGCCTCAAGGGCCAAATGAAATTACACGGCGGGACAAAGTTTGACACCCATGTTTTAGATAGATAGATAGATAGATAGATAGATAGATAGATAGGTAGATAGATAGATAGATAGATAGATAGATAGATAGATAGATAGATAGATAGATAGATAGATAGATAGATAGATAGATAGATAGATAGATAGATAGATAGATAGATAGATAGATACATAGATAGAAAGTACATTATGGATTCCTTCAGGAGTTCCTTCAGAAAAATTAAAAGTACATCAGTTATGGAAAATTATCAAACTACATAACATCCTGTAATTTGATTTTGATTAAAAAAAATGTTATCCTGATGGATTGATAATTAACACAAGGGGTTGACGGATGAACATTTCTCACATAACCCAGAAAATATAAATAACGACCAAAAAACGTTATTTTTGTACATTTAATAAATAAATATTTATGATAAATGGGTTGTAGCGCTTTTCTACCTTCAAGGTATTCAAAGCGCTTTGACACTAATTCCACATTTACCCATTCACACACACATTCACACACTGACGGAGGGAGCTGCTATGCAAGGCGCTAACCAGCACCCATCAGGAGCAAGGGTGAATCGCTTGCTCAGGACACGAGGTTGGTACTAGGCGGGGATTGAACCAGGGACCCTCGGGTTGAGCCACGCTGTCCCTTTATATGCCCACGTCAACTTGTAATGCTTGTTCTATTTTTAAAACAAGGAAAACAATCTGCAGTTGTCTTTATTTATAAGTTATTGTGCCGTGATTTTACTAGTCCGGCCCACTTGGGAGTAGCTTTTTCTCCACGTGGCCCCCGATCTAAAATGAGTTTGACACCACCTGATGTAGTGCATACCGCGCCTGGGGAGTCGGCGGCGACCCGGGATGGCCCCCGACGAGAGAACGACGGGGGTCAACGCAGGCCGGCGTGAGTAAATGAGCGGATCATACACATTTTCCACAGTCTGACAAGCGGCGCAAAGGGGATGATGAGACGGAGAAATCTCGATGGTTCCGCCTTTCCAAGAGATTAATGAGCTCAAAAGTAGAATGTTATTAATGTTTGGTCCAGACAGTTTGTACTTTGTCTACCGCGTCTGTTAAGTTAAACTCTACTGTAGGTCAAACATGACAAAGAAAATCCCCCCAACACACACACACACACACACACACATAGATTTTAAGAGTTTCTTTCATACTTGCACCCATTGAACTGCCAGTGCAGCTTTCACTTAGCAAGAGATTTAAACTCGACACCGCTGTATATCTTTGCCCGTGTGGCCATCTTTTATTTCTGGCTTAAAGCAGTGAATGAGGCGAGTGGCAGCGTGCTGTCAGCTCGTGAGCTCGTCTGAGCGTTTCTGCTCGCATGGCAGGGACAGAACAAAGCCCCGGTGGCCTTGGATAACGTCCACGGTGCAGGAGAGTAAAGTCCCCCCGTGAATAGGACCTGTCACTTCCACTCAGCGCTCGCCTGTGATCAAAACAAAAACTGCACTCTGTTAAACGGCTAATCCCGGCATCCCTGCTGGCTTGACAGCCTCCTGCTGCCATGGCAACCGGAGGGGAATCTCCTCCGGCAAGAACCTAATTGGATCATTTCCTCTCTTCTTCGCTTTTGTTAGTTAAAGTCTGGGCTGTCTGCTGGTGAACTTTGACAACTGAGATTTTCAAATTTGACTGCTATGATCACATGGCGACAACCTGCAGCCTGTGGGAGCTTCAAACATAAAATCTATTTTTAGCCGGAAAAATGACCACTTCAAACTCTACATTTTTCTGTGTTGTGAGTCCCAAAGGCCTGGTAATTTATGTTACACCCAGTCAAGCCCCGACACAAATAGACACCCCACCCTTCTTCCTAGACAATAAGGACAAGGGGGCCTATGCCAGAGGAAGTCAGTGTATGTGTGTGTGTGTGTGTGTGTGTGTGTGTGTGTGCGTGCATGTGTGTGTGTAACTACCCTTCCTTGAGACATCAACAAGGAAAAGTACCTTCCATATGAGGACCAGCGAACAAGTAAGGACATAAATCATGGTCCCAATACGGAAAACCATCCATCCATCCATCCATCCATTTTCTACCGCTTATTCCCTTTCGGGGTCGCGGGGGGCGCTGGCGCCTATCTCAGCTACAATCGGGCGGAAGGCAGGGTACACCCTGGACAAGTCGCCACCTCATCGCAGGGCCAACACAGATAGACAGACAACATTCACACTCACATTCACACACTAGGGCCAATTTAGTGTTGCCAATCAACCTATCCCCAGGTGCATGTCCATTGCATCTAATAGAAAATGTGTCATTTGTACCCCTGGTGGTGAAATCTATCAAAATGAGGGTGGTCCCAAAAAGGAGGGATTTTTCAAATTGACTGTGTGTCGCTTTTAAAAGTGCTCCACCTCTGGCCAACCTATGTAAATCTACTTCCAAGTGGGCCGCAGTGGTAAAATCCCGGCATGATCACTTAAAAATAAAAACAACATAGGATTGTTTTCTTTGTTTAAAAATAGAACAAGGACATTCTGAAAATGTACAAATCATAATGTTGTTGGGTTTTTTTTACACTTACATGTTGTGGTTAATAGTATTCTATCTTTATTTGTCATTATTTATACTTTCTGGATAAATTATGTGATAATGTTCCTCAGTCAACTCATTGGTGTTAACTTTCAATCCATCAAAGATAAAAAAAATAATAACATCAAATTACAGGATGTTATTTATGTAGTTTGATCATTTTTCTTGACTGGTGCACTAACATCACGTGGTTTTATGATTTTTACATATGTAGCAATCATCTACAAAGATACAAAGAATTGCAATTGCGACATCTAGTGGACACATTTAGAACAACAGTTTCTTTCTTTCAAAAATTTTGGCTAATTTTTATATTGTGCAAACTCATCCCACGGGCCGGATACAACCTGTTTGCGGGCCGTACGTTTGAAACCCCTGCTCTACCATAATAGTGATTTTATATTTGGTAGGCCAAATCTACACGTACAGTAAATCAAATCTACCATTTTTTTACCCTTTATTACTTCCAGGTTTGCACAAACTAAACTTAAATCCACGCGAGTAAGATAACAGATATAAATAAATTATCGTTAAAGGTATCGGTCTTGATAGTGTAAGCAAGAAGTTATTGGTTTCGGCTTGGAAAAAAGTATCATGCAACCTTAATTTCAATTCAGAGTAAAAATTCAAACTCAATGTAAAAATGATTTAACATACTAATTAGTTATCTCAAGAGTCATATTCAGACTGCGACAAGACTGAATGATTTAATAATACCATGATAATAACATTAATGATCTGAATTAAAAGTTGATTAAATCACATTTTGTTCTTAGTTTAAATATTTATTATATATATCTTGATGTTATTTATCCTTTATTTAGAATTACGATTATAATAAACAATACAGAGGTGCTGTTAGAAAGTCCACTATTTTGCATGTTTTGTGTTCTTTATGCATCGCTCATGTGAGAGTTCTGGCGGGCGTTATGGCCTTTTACTCTGTTCAGTGGTCCTTGAACGCATCGTGACAAAGCAGTTTGGCTTGTTTGTTAACTTTATTTTGCTGACACAGAAAAACGTCCTTCCCGCCCACCCTCCTTCTTTACCTCATCCTTCTTTACCCCGATGTTAATGCTGTGCGTAAATGCACAAAGACCACAGCAAACTCAACTCAGCTTGACCACCGATTGTAAATAAACCCACAAAACAGAAGACAACCTGCTGGGTCCTTCAACTTGGACCAAGCCGGTCATTTCCAGGAGAAATCTCACCCCTTTGTGAACCTTTCCCATGGTTTTTGTGTACTCCACTTTTCGTAGGATTCTGCATTTTTGCCAAAAGTTTGTCCTAGTTTTCGGACTCCATCCTTGCGATAAAATGACCAAAAATTGCGGCAGAATCAAGTGTTTATCAAAGAATCTCACGTGTTGATGACTCAGTCTAATTGAGTTTTTGTCACACCACAAGTCTGTACGCTTTTTTTAATAGGATATGGCTGCAAAATAAACCACCATGGGGCCAAGGAAAGTTGCAAGTGACAGTACTTGGCTAAAGAAGGTGACAAACACTGTTGAATTTAAAGCAAAACAAAAAAGTGAGGTCTGTGTGGCTCTTTCCTATCCCCGCTCATCGCAGTCTTTGCCAACAAGAGTGTTCAATAAATGTAAAAGTGCTGTCAAATGTTAATTGTTCTATTTGTATGTATTGTGCATTGTTTTATGCATGGATAACTATCATTATTGTTTATAAAATGTGTTTTGTGTTCATCGTTACGGGTGTCTGGAACGGGTTGAATGGATTTATATTTCCCAACTCATATGGAAACGGGATTTGTAGAACACTGGGGTCCAAACTTGTGATTTACATCGATCGATTGATTGATTGATTGATTGATACTTTTATTAGTAGATTGCACAGTTCAGTACATATTCCGTACAATTGACCACTAAATGGTAACACCCCAATAAGTTTTTCAACTTGTTTAAGTCGGGGTCCACGTTAATCAATTCATGGTAAATTCATGACTTCAGGAGGCAGAGACGGCAGGCGAAGTGCAGAAATATATATAAATATGACCAAAAATAAAGAAATAGTGCAGCAGGGAAGTGCACCCGAAGCTTAGGGAAAGCTATGCATGTTTAGGTGTTGGGCAAAGCAAACAGCACAATGATCCAGCCCCATCAAGAGGACAGGGCTGGTATAAAAAGAATCCTGAATGACAACCCGGAACAGGTGTGTTCTGATCAGCGCTCAGACAGATTAAATTCATAGCAAAAGGTAGGCAAACAGGAAATGGACATGAAAATAAGAGTGCTGGACAGGAAATAAATCTAAATACCAGAAACTGATCATTGTTGTGAGAGATCATGATACAGTGACACTATTTCTTATGAGAAGAATTGCTCTGGTTGTCTTTTTTGTCTCACTTTTTGTAGCTGATTACTAACAAAAACCAAGGTACTTGCATATGTACTCATGGGTGCAGATTGTGTCCATGATGAATTACAATTGAAAATGGGAAATGGCTTTTTGCTCCAATAAGCAGGTGTATGAAAATCCAGAGAGCAGCTGTTCTAGCTTGTGAGATGTTTTTAATGAATAAGGTTAGGTTTGGGCTGTCATCTCATGTACTCCGATAAACCTGTTCCAAATAAAAACTAACCTACACAAAAAGATTAATCAACGATGCATACCACAAGATGATTAGTAAATGTTAAATCCATGTCGCTAATTTGCTTCTTGGTCCCGATGAGTTCATCTCTTGTCTGCACTTACCTTCATCACAGGCGGTCCCGCTGAACCCTGGACAGCACTTCCACTCTAGTGAGGTCACAGTGCGGTATACAATTTTATAGGAAGGTCTGACAACGGTCCTGTAGCTGAAAAACACAAGCGAATACACACTTTAGTAATTCATCACCATACAGTTTCAAAACTGATCCCACCTGTGTTTATTTATTGCAAATGTGCATGCAAATTGTGTACCATATATTAAAAAAAAGGAGGAAACCAATTAATATTTTTTTTGCATATGTGTTGCATTTAAATATAAGGGAAACTTTCCAGAAAAAGACAGAAAATGAGGGATTCCCACAATGGACACTGGCCGACAGTTAGTGGGGTGACCGAGAGCGGAGTCTGCTCCATTGGTTGCTTTGTTGGGTCTGCTCCTGTCCCTGGCCATGTTCCCTCCACCCCAGCAGACGATGGCGTGGAACACCGCAGAGACCCCCACATTGTATTTGGGTGTTGAAATTAGGCCTGGGCGATATGGCCTTTTATTAATATCGCAATATTTTTTAGCCATATCTCGATACAGGATACATATCTCGATATTTTGCCTTAGCCTCGAATTAACACTTGATCCATATAGTCACAGCAGTATGATGATTCTATGTGTCTACATTAAAACATACTTCTTCATACTGCATTAATATATGCTCATTTTAAACTTTCATGCAGAGAGGAAAATCACAACTAAGTCAAACTGTATTTATTACACAGTGGCACAAACATTCATGTCATTTCAAAACAGAAAGAGCAAGATTGTCAGAGACATTTTAAAACAAGCTATTCGTGCACTTTTGTGCATGATGTCACTAAGATGACATATCAAAACACTAAATTAAAGTGCACTTTTTGTACAGAACGCCACTACAATAGTTTAAAACAAATAAAGTGTACTTTTGTGCATGATGTCACACTAGATATTTCAACAACTGTCAAATAAAAATGAGCTGCATAACAGGAAATCAAATAGTGTATGTCCTTTGCTATGTGGTAGGTTACTACGGACGTTATTAAATTCTGTTGTTGACTATTTTTTTTCAAAAGATCTGGAAATGGTTTCTTCGGCATTTTGTGGGTGTGGCACCGAACAGAGATGTTGATATGCAGTTTAAGCACTCTTCATTCTCTAACGGGGGACTTTTCAAATTATGCTACATATTAGCATTACGCGTTACGTTTTGTAACAACGCTTTTGCCGCATACTTAAACATAATCCCGTTTGGAGCCAAACCACCGTCAGACGATGGACCCCGTGCTGTTTTTCTTACGAAATAATACTTCATTTGTTACCAGATTGGCACCTTCTTTCTCTCGTATTACCACTCTAGCATCACAGCTAATGTTACCCATGCTGCTACCTCTCATGCGAGGGCGTATGACGCGACAGTAAGTGACGTATGTAAGAAGGTGCGCTTGTCTGTGAGAAGGAGAGGCAAGAAAGAGTGAGAAGAGAATGTAGTGTAATGCCAGCAGCAAAAAGCGACTGCGTGAGAGCGTATACTCAAATATCACGGTATAGTAATTTCCTATACTGCACAGAAACAAACCCGCAATATATCGACTATATTGATATATCGACTATATTGATATATCGCCCAGCCCTAGTTGAAATTGTTTTTGTTTGGTTGCTTTTCTGTGCATGGTGCAATTGGGTGGGCGCAATATATATTATTGGTTAATATTTATTTATTTTTTGTTGTTGTTTTACTTTTGTAGCTGTATGTAGACATGGCACTGCTTGAGTGGCAGCTGGATGCATCAGCTCTGCTCTTTTCATGTAGTTCATGTCCTTTGTGTTTTTTGATGTTTCCCTCTTACACACATGTTTATGTGTGCTATGGCTATGAGGTTTGTTTTTTTCCTTGGCCTCAGTCTGGACCCCCTCTCCAGGGCCCAGCCTTTGACTGAATATGTTTTGGTTTTTTTACGCCTGACTTTACGGGTTACAGGATGCGTCACGCCAATGTTTTCTGAGTGTTATCGAACGACAAGGTTGACAGTTGTGATTCACTTTAAAGCATAATCCTGCATTTAGCATTTTTTAATTTTAGAAATATAAAAAAATGTTTTTTTTAACAATCAGAGCAATAATTCTGGCTTTATAAAGACAATAATGCTCAATTTGGATTGGCACTGTTTTTATTAGGCATAATTTCAACATGTCATTTTTGTTTCTAAAGTTTGCATCAGCTTGACAACTGTCGGATGTTTTAACCCTAAATAAATCAAATGTAAAGAAGAATTTATGCAGGTGTAACTAGAGATGTCCGATAATGGCTTTTTTGCCGATATCAGATATTCCGATATTGTCCAACTCGTAATTACTGATTCCGATAGCGATATCAACGTGTATATACAGTGGTGGAATTAACACATTGATTTGCCTAATTTTGTTGTGATGCCCGGCTGGGGCAAACAACAAACAATGTAACAAGGTTTTACAAAATACATCAACTCAAGTTATGGAAAAAAAATGCCAACACGGCACTGCCATATTTAATGTTGAAGTCACAAAGTACATTTATTTTCAAACATGCCTCAAAACAGCAGCTTGGAATTTGGGACATGCTCTCCCTGAGAGAGCATGAGGAGGTTTGAGGTGGGCGGGTTTGGGGGTCTGCGGGGTTGGGGTGGGGAGGTAGGAGGTAGCGGAGTGGTGTATATTGTTGCGTTCCGGAAGTGTTAGAGCTGCAAGGGATTCTGGGTATTTGGTCTGTTGTGTTTATGTTGTGTAACTGTGCGGATGTTCTTTCGAAATGTGTTTGTCATTCTTGTTTGGTTTGGGTTCACAGTGTGGCGCATATTTTTTAACAGTGTTAAAATTGTTTATCAGGCAACCCTCAGTGTGACCTGTATGGCTGTTGACCAAGTATGCATGGCATTCACTTGTGTGTGGGAAAAGCCGTAGATATGTATCATGGGACTGGGCCGGCACGTATAGGCAGTGCCTTTAAGGTTCATTGGTGCTCTGTACTTCCCCCTACGTCCGTGTACACAGCAGCGTTTTAAAAAGTCATAAATTTTACTTTTTGAAAAAGATACCGATAATTTCCGATATTACATTTTAAAGCATTTATCGGCCGATAAAATCAGCAGTCCGATATTATCAGACATTCCTAGGTATAACTAATGTTGTGACCAGGGGCATAGCACCAAATTCCTGGCCCCATACACACATGCTTAGGGCCTGATTTACTAAGATCCAAATACCACGCGCTAAAATTGCGTTACTATTAGTGGAATAACGTGATGTGTGCAATGGAAAAGTGGTGCAGTCCTATTTAAATGAGGATTTTGCATGTACTATACAGGGCATCACCACAGAGAAACTCACATTTACTGCACATTCATGTTATCATGCTCCTACCTGAGGCGTTTTGCTATCTTTTCAAAAAAGCAGCAGACATCGACCACTTTTTATGGGCATTTTAGAAGCAGTCCTGCAGTGCATCTACAATGAAACCACTTTTTACTTTACCACTGAAAGTGCACGGGAGGGAGGGTGCACTTACTATGCTCAAAACGCATAAAAATGCCTACTTCAAGAAGTTGTTTTTTTATAAGAAATATTTTGCTAATATACAGTACTGGCCAAACGTTTGGACACAACTTCTCCTCATTCAACACGTTTTCTTTATTTTCATGACTATTTACATTGTAGATTGTCACTGAAGGCATCAAAACTAGGAATTAACTCATGGGGAGTTATATACTTTAAAAAAAAAGGTGAAATAACTGAAAACGTGTTTTATATTCTAGTTTCTTCAAAATAGCCATCCTTTGCTCTGATTACTGCTTTGCTCACTCTTGGCATTCTCTCAATGAGCTTCAAACACACCATCCATCCATCCCTTTTCTACCGCTTATTCCCTTTCGGGGTCGCGGGTGGCGCTGGCGCCTATCTCAGCTACAATCGAACGGAAGTCGCAGTACACCCTGGACAAGTCGCCACCTAATCGCAGGGCCAACACAGATAGACAGACAACATTCACACTCACATTCACACTCTAGGGCCAATTTAGTGTTGCCAATCAACCTATCCCCAGGTGCATGTCTTTGGAGGTGGGAGGAAGCCGGAGTACCCGGAGGGAACCCACGCATTCATGGGGATGACATGCAAACTCCACACAGAAAGATCCCGAGCCTGGGATTGAACCCAAGACTGCAGGACCTTCATATTGTGAGGCAGACGCACTAACCCCTCTGCCACCGTGAAGCCCTTCAAGCACACCTGTGTAGTGAAAACCATTTCAGGTGACTACCTGTTGAAGCTCATCAAGAGAATGCCAGGAGTGTGCAAAGCAGTAAATCGGGGCAAAGGGTGACTATTTTGAAGAAACGAGAATATTAGTTTAGTTTAATTTATTATTTCTTTAGTCAGTGGTCAACCAAATAAATGTATATAAATCTTGTTTTCAGTTATTTTACATAAGTACATAACCCCACATGTGTTCATTCAAAGTTTTGATGCCTTCAGTGACAATCTACAATGTAAATCGTCATGAAAATAAAGAAAACGCATTGAATGAGAAGGTGTGTCCAAACTTTTGGCCAGTACTGTATATTATATTAGAAAAAAACAAACGTAATTAGGAAATAGAAGAGGACACTAAAACACATCATTTGAATTTGTTTTAATCAGTGTCTTAAGTCATGGAACAGTTATAATATTATGAAAGGTTGCTGCTGAATAGACGATTTATGTGTAGTATTTTTTTATTTATACTATCCAAAATGTTGACATACACACGTGGCAGGGTGTAGGATTCTCGTCTGTCCATCGTCGGTCTATTTAGGCATGTTTGGAACTTTCCGTTTGCACATCCTTTCGACACGTGCTACATAAAATGCAAAATAGTGCACGCAGTATGATGCTAAAACACATTGTGCGTGCTACATGATTACATTTGCATCGATCTCCTCCCAGCATTGTTTGTGTTTTCATTATCAGCACATATTTAGCATATTAATGAAGACAGAGATGCAAAATAGATTGCACGCCTTATTCTGCTCATTCCACAGACGCAATCCACTTAGTACTAAAACAAGTTTAAAGTTAAAGTACCAATGATTTTCACACACACACAAGGTGTGGTGAAATTTTTCTTCTGCATTCAACCCATCCCCTTGATCACCCCCTGGGAAGTGAGGGGAGCAGTGGGGAGCAGTGGGCAGCAGCGGTGCCACGCCCGGAAATCATTTATAGTGATTTAACCCCCAATTCCACCCCTTGATGCTGAGTGCCAAGCAGGGAGGTAATGGTTCTCATTTTTTTATAGTCTTTGGTATGACTCGGCCGGGGTTTAAACTCCCAACCTACCGATCTCAGGGCGGACACTCTAACCACTTGGGCACTGAGTAGATGTTTTAGTACTTGCAAACCTTTAGTAAATCAGGACAAAAAAGGACTTTTACTATTTGTTAGGTGAGTTATGTTGGAGTCGACTCGAGGTACGCTGTATTTCCTTCTCCTCACCTGCCTCCCGTGCATCCCTGTGGCCAGCGGCACGTCTGGTAGACCCGCTGCACGACTGTCCCATTCTGCACCTGGCAGCTCACTGTCCTGGTAACTGTGTGAGGACACCAGTTTCTGCAAGGAGGGGACACAAACCATGTAAGCTTGCAGAATGTTCTTAGTGTGGGTACAAGAAAACAGCATTTGAGAATTTGAATAATGCATGGGAGTAGATGGTTTGAAGGCATCCTTCAAAAAACCAGGACACTGACTAAAGAAAATTAGTTCTCTTCTCTCCCCCTCTCCCCCCGCTCTTTAGTCTTTTGTTTCCGAACTCCTTTATGGTGTTTACGCTGTTTTAATCAGCCACGAGATATGCACAAGTGCATTGTGGGCTGTATTTGCACTGGCGGGTTCCAGCCATTTGCATTTAGAGATAAGGCCACAAAAGACTGGAGAGGAAGACAGGGTCTCATACCGAGATGAAGGGTTTTCAGCAAATGCCAAGGCAGGGTCATGAGTCCATTTTCCACAAGGACTTATAGTAAGGCACTATCACAAGAGTTTTGAGGCTATAAAGCAGGGGTGTCAAACTCAAATACAGAGTGGGACAAAATTTAAAACGGAAGAAAGTCGCGGGCCAAGGTTGAAGAAATTTACCTTTTATAAGGGATCCAAACAAGTTTTGCATTGAATATTGAACAAGTAAGGCTTATATAACTTTATAGTAACATGCAAAGTCGAGTTTCAAATTATCCATCCATTTTCTACTGCTTGTGCCTTCTGGGGTCGCTGGAGCCTATCTCAGCTGCATTCACGCAAAAGGCAGTGTACACCATGGACAAGTCCCGACCTCATCACAGGGCCAAGACAGATAGAGAGACAACATGCACTCTCACGTTCACACACTAGGGCCAATTTAGTGTTGCCAATCAACCTATCAATAATAATTTAAAAATATCAATGGCATATCAAATAAAATGTAAATAAAAATTGGGGGGGGGACCGGGTTTGGTGGTAGCAGGGGTTTATATTGTAGTGTCTGGAAGAGTTAGTGCTGCAAGGGGGGCTGGGTATTACGTGTGTTACGGTGCAGATGTTCTCCCGAAACGTGTTTGTCATTCTTGTTGGTGTGGCTTCACAGTGTGGCGCATATTTGTAACAGTGTTAAAGTCGTTTGTACGGCCACCCTCAGTGTGACCTGTATGGCTGTTGACCAAGTATGCCTTGCATTCATTCGTGTGTATTAAAGCCGCATATATCATGTGACTGGGCCGGCACGTTGTTTTTATGGCGGAAAAGCGGACGTGACAACAGGTTGTAGAGGACGCTAAAGGCAGTGCCTTCGAGGCACGCCCCCAATATTGTTGTTCGGGTGGAAATCGGGAGAAATTCGGAAGAATTGTTGCCCCGGGAGATTTACGAGAGGGGCAGTGAAATTCGGGAGGGTTGACAAATGCGTTGTTACAGCGGCACCGCCCCAGTATAATACCGGCGGGGCAGCTCTAATTTTAATTTGATATTACCTCAAGGGCCAAATGAAATTACACGGGCCAGAGCTTGACACCCATGCTGTAAAGAGATCACCCTGCCGGGAAAATGAGCTCATTCAGGGTCAGGGCTTCACATCTGATAGCAGACTTGACAGAACAATCATCTCCTCTCATCTCAACCCTCAATTGTGCTTCCTAATTAAAAAAAAAAAAAAACACATTTGGTTTTTATGAACAATGACGTGAATGGAAGCAGGAGGGGGGGAAACATGCAAACGGTTACTTCAGTGTGTGTTTACACAATCAATAAATGTGCGTAGCGGGGGAGCTCCATTGAGAAACCACAAAGGAAACTTTTAGCACAGAACTTTGTGTGTTCTTCTGCCAACGTGTTTGGCGGCATTGGGAAGTGGGGGGGGCACTACAGTCTGTTTGTCAATATGCATGACCATATGTTCGTGTGTGTGTGTGACCCAGAGAGACTAGTTACGCTAAAGGAAAACGCCAAAGGCAGAGGATGCTAAGCAGCTCCCATTAACAATCCCCACATGTCGTTAAGGCCGCACACATAGATTCACTGATGGAAGAACCTCTGAGGGAAGTTGTACTCCTATGGAAATCTTCAGACACTTTAGTACAGGGGTCACCAACCTTTTTGAAATCAAGAGCTACTTCTTGGGTACTGATTAATGCGAAGGGCTACCAGTTTGATACACACTTAAATAAATTGCCATAAATTGCTCAATTTACCTTTAATAAATAAATCTATATATATACATTAAAAAAATGGGTATTTCTGTCTGTCATTCCGTCGTACATTTTTTTTCCTTTTACGGAAGGTTTTTTGTAGAGAATAAATGATGAAAAAAACACTTAATTGAACGGTTTAAAAGAGGAGAAAACAGGAAAAAAAATGAAAATTAAATTTTGAAACAGTTTATCTTCAATTTCGACTCTTTAAAGTTCAAAATTCAACCGAAAAAAAAGAAGAGAAAAACTAGCTAATTCGAATCTCTTTGAAAAAATAAAAAAAAGAATTTATGGAACATCATTAGTAATTTTTCCCGATCAAGATTAATTTTAGAATTTTGATGACATGTTTTAAATAGGTTAAAATCCAACCTGCATTTTGTTAGAATATATAACAAATTGCACTAAGCTATATTTCTAACAAAAACAAATAATTTCTTCTAAATTTTCCAGAACAAAAATTTGAAAATACATTTAAAAGACTTTGAAATAAGATTTAAAATTTGATTCTAAAGATTTTCTAGATTTGCCAGAATAATTTTTTTGAATTTCAATCATAATAAGTTTGAAGAAATATTTCACAAATATTCTTCGTCGAAAAAACAAGCTGAAATGAAGAATAAACTTAAAATGTATTCATTATTCTTTACAATAAAAATTAAAAAAAATACTTGAACATTGATTTAAATTGTCAGGAAAGAAGAGGAAGAGGAAGGGTATATGTGTTTAAAAATCCTAAAATCATTTTTAAGGTTGTATTTTTTTGTCTAAAATTGTCTTTCTGAAAGTTATAAGAAGCAAAGTAAAAAAAATACATGAATATATTCAAACAAGTGAAGACCAAGTCTTTAAAATATTTTCTTGGATTTTCAAATTCTATTTGAGTTTTGTCTCTCTTAGGATTAAAAATGTCGAGCAAAGTGAGACCAGCTTGCTAGTAAATAAATACAATTTAAAAAATTGAGGCAGCTCACTGGTAAGTGCTGCTATTTGAGGTATTTTTAGAACAGGCCAGCGGGCGACTCATCTGGTCCTTACGGGCGACTTGGTGCCCGCGGGCACCATGTTGGTGACCCTGCTTTAGTAGGAATACCTTTTTGCATTGGCGTACCCCCACCATGTTTACTTCTGAAAAAAAAAAAAGGAAACTCATAGGAACTCGCATGGCTGCAGTTTTTGAGACCCCAAGATGCAGTCTTGCATGTAAGCGTTCCAAACGTAAGGCCATCTCCTAGCACTGAGGAGTGCTCGAGACAAGGCATAAATAGAACATATGCTGATTGGCAGCAGGTGTGGACCGGCTGCCAATCAGCGGCAGGTGAGGAAAAAACAGTGCTTCGCGGAACAAACAGGAAATGGAACAAAATAAGAGCACTGACGGGAAGTAAGTACAAAAATAGGGATACAAACAGAAATGAAGTGACAGATCGTCACAGAAACATTCCTAATTACCGTTTTGAAGCCTGCGGCTTATAAAACGGTGCGGCTAATTGTTGCTTCTTTATTTGCTAACAGCCATAATGTATTGTATTCAACAAATAGTTTTCATAAAACACCGAAAAGGTGTGGTCTTGTTTGTGCTATGGCACCATCTTTTGGATGAGTTTGGTTGAGCAGGTGCCGCGGGTTGCAAATGTACTTCTTGTTTCGTGCCTTGAACCGGAAGTATAACCGTCCATAGCATTTCTGCTCGTAAGGATTATTAATCTATCACTCCAAGCAATGTTTGGAAGTTTTATACATATAACTAAAACAATTCATACTTACTAAACCGTCCCATGAGTGATGTCTGTAGGAGTGTTTTCATGTATATTTCAAGCTATATCAAGCAAGCGTTAGCATTAGTAAATATAATAACACATTTACAAGTGGCTGTGTTCCGTCCATCCATTTTCTACCGCTTATTCCATTTTTTGGGGTCGCGGGGGGCGCTGGCGCTTATCTCAGCTACAATAGTACTATTAATTTAAAATGACATTCATGTAGTGTTTCATTTTCGTAAACTCATCAAAATGCCATCGTGGAGTTATTGAGTCTGTTCAGCTGATTAGAGAGCTAGCTTTCGTAGCTCGTGGGTCCAATTTTTCATACCAGTATATATCCGCGGCTTATAGTCCGGTGTGGCTAATATATGTAAACATATTTTTTCTTCTAAAATTTGGTAGGTGCGGCTTGAATACTGGTGCGCTCTATAACCCAGAAAATAGGGTAAAATAATTGTATTCCATAGTGACCCAGTAGTAGGTATGGGTAGTGAATTTGGTACTTTTATTGCTATCGACTGACATTCAAATAAAATCAAATGGTACAATACTTATATATCTTTGTTGGACGCGATATTGTGTCATACACCGGCTTAAACACTTGGCGGGGAAACAAACATTCAAAGTAATGTTGCAATTTTCAATGCCAACAAAGCAGGAAGAAGGCGCTCAAAAGTACAGCAAGGCTCCGTTTCTCATAATTAGCCAGCTTGATGCTAATTTACATTGGATTTTCCATAGACATGCTACTTACATGGCAATTTCAACAGGTTTATGATAATGAAAACTGCAACTAAGATGCACGTTTCAATCAAACAGCGTGTCTATAAGAAATACAACACTTAGGGCCAGAGCCAATGTTGGATTTATTATGTGTATATGTATTTATGGCGGGCTTGCTTGGGAGTTTTAAGATGGGCGTGGCTACCACTGTCAGGTGACTACTTGGGTAGCTTTTAAAAATAGTGTCATTGTTCGTTTGGGAAAATACAGCGTGCTTCGTCACCGGCATACCCCACTGGTTATTACCTGCTGCTGCTATTGCTACTGCGCCCCCCGCGACCCCAAAAGGGAATAAGCGTTAGAAAATGGATGGATGGGAGAAACTGATGACATAGTGCTGTATATCACTTATTTATTTCTTTTTTTCAACCAAAAATGCTTTGCTCTGATTAGGGGGTACTTGAATGAAAAAAAATGTTCACATGGGGTACATCACTGAAAAAAGGTTGAGAACCACTGCTCTAGCGGGTGACTTTTAAAATGATGCTACATACTAGCAGTAATGCTACTTTTTGTAGCAACGCTTGTGCCCCACACTTGACAAATTAAAGTTGTCTGTTCGACATATTCCCACTTGAAGCCAAACCACCCCCAGACAATGGACCCCCTGCTGTTTTTCTTGAGAATTAACTCTTCTTTCATTTGTAACCAGATTCGCACCTTCTTTCTCTCGTATTACTACTTGCACCACAGCTAACGTTTCCCATGCTGCTACCTCTCTGCTGGGCGAGAGCGTATACGTATGTGACGTATGAGGTGACAGTATGTGACCTATGTAAGAAGGTCCGCTTGCTGTCTGTGAGAAAGAGAGACAACAGAGTGGGAAGAGCCTGTAGTGTAATGCCCGCAGCTATAAGCAACTGTGTGAGAACGTATACTCGAATATCACGATATAGTAATTTTCTATATGGCACAAAGACAAAGCCACGATATATCGAGTATATCGATATATCACCCAGCCCTACATTGAGGTATTACTGCATTATCACTGTTTAACACAATTTTGCATTTTGTAGGGGGATGGATGGATGGGCATTTAGTGAGTATTTACGCTGCGTACAGTTAATAACAGTTTTTATGCAGCAGCTTGACATTGCAATGGATGAATGCAAATTAATGTATTTTCTGGGAAAAATGGAAACAAAAGATGATGTATGTACAGTAAATAAGGTATAAGGTTACAGCATGGTTACACTGTCACTAAACAGTTTGTGAAGGGGCTGCAGTGTACTGTGGGGGTGGTCTTCTCCCGTGCATTAATCACCTGCAACCAGATAAAGATCAGGTTCCCAGACTATGTTAGGACAGTATAGGGGGGCTGCACCTGGGAACAGCAAAGGCTGCCTGCAATGGGGGGGCTTTTTATGGCCTTCTCCTTTCTTTGCTTTGCACTTACATGTAATTATCACAGAGGAAACAGCAAGAAGACTTGGCATTTTACAATTTCCTAACCAGCTTAATGAGAAGCCTTATGACAAGCGCAGATAATATTGTTTCTCTTAAAGGCATGTAAGGATACGATCCTTCTATCTGCCAGCCGACTTTAAGATCATTTTATTCCAGAGGAATACCGTATTTCCTTGAATTGCCGCAGGGCAATAAGTATGTGCCTGCCTTGAATTACTGCCGGGTCAAACTCTCTTCCCAAAATATTTAGCGCATGCTTACTATTACCACCTGGTCAAACTCGTGACATCACGAGTGACACTTCTCCTGTCACTATTCGGTAGGATTTAAGGTCCAAGCTTACATCCCACTCAAATTTTTACTGCATACCTTTGGTAAGTGCCGGAGTGAGAGGAGGTTTTAAAATAATTAGCGCATGCTTACTTTTACCGCATGCCTTTGGTAAGCGCAGGAGTGAGAAGAGGTTTTAAATTAATTAGCACCCCGGCGGCAATTCAAGGAAATACGGTACATAGAAATATTAGGGCTGTCAAAGTTAACGCAATAATAACGCGTTAACTATAAATTTCAATAATGGCACACATTTTTTAACAGGCGATTAACGCGAACACTTCCCTTTTGACCCTCGTGCCGTGCCGTAGCAGAGGGAACTTGGCTGCAGTTGCTACTGATGAGCCACAAGTGAGCAGTAATGGACAAAGGAAAGTCTACCTTATGGAAATATCAGGTTCAAAGCCATGGCATGTTGTTCTCCCGACAAGAAAGAACAATTTTTCGTTGTAAGAAGAGGCGACATTCCTGCAGCAAACGCCTGCTGCGTGCGTAGTTCAGAGGTGGGTGGTGCTTCACTTCCGTGTTGAGATTACAGTTATGGTTCAGTGATGAGATAACATTTAGATTGTTACTGTGACTGATTTAGTAAGTAAGATGGCTTAAAGGCCTACTGAAATTAGATGTTCTTACTTAAATGGGGATAACAGGTCCATTCTATATGTCATACTTGATCATTTCGCGATATTGCCATATTTTTGCTGAAATGATTTAGTAGAGAACATCGACGATAAAGTTCTCAACTTTTGGTGCTGATAAAAAAGCCTTGCCTTTACCGGAAGTCGCAGACGATGAGGTGACAAGGGTGAGGACTCCTCACGTCCTCACATTGTTTATAATGTGAGCCTCCAGCAGCAAGAGCTATTCGGACCGAGAAAACGACAATGTCCCCATGAATTTGAGCCACGATGAAAGATTCGTGGATGTTGATATTGACAGCGAAGGACTAGAAAAAAAAAAAAAAGTCGATTTCATTGGGACGGATTCAGATGTTTTTAGACACATATACTAGGATAATTCGGGGAAATCCCTTATCTTTCTATTGTGTTGCTTGCGTTTTAGTGAGATTAAATAGTACCTGATAGTCTGAGGGGTGTGTCCACGGGTGTTTTGAGGCCAGTGTCTGAGGGGAAGTCGACGTCAGCTGCATGGACGGCGCAAGCTCAGCTGATCTCCAGTAAGAAGCAACTTTTTACCACAATTTTCGCACTAAAACCTTCCGGTTGACAAGTGGTCGGGAACCATGTTCGCTTGACCGCTCTGATCCATAGTAAAGCTTGACCTCCCGGAATTTTAAACAAGGAATCACCGTGTGTTTGTGTGGCTAAAGGCTAAAGCTTCCCAATTCCATCTTTCTACTTTGACTTCTCCATTGTTGCAAAAGATTCAGCAACACAGATATCCAGAATACTGTTTAATTGCGCGATGAAAAGAGACGACTTTTAGCCGCAAATGGTGCTGCGCTAATATGTCCTGGCAGTCCGTGACGTTACACACAGGCGTCATCATTCCGCGACATTTTTAACAAGAAACTCCGCGGGAAATTAAAAATTGCAATTTAGTAAACTAAACCGGCCGTATTGGCATGTGTTGCAATGTTAATATTTCATCATTGATATATAAACTATCAGACTGCGTGGTCGGTAGTAGTGGGTTTCAGTAGGACTTTAAAGCTCAACAGAAATGAAAGACCGTCGGCAGGAAGTCGAAAGGAGCTTTTTTTTTATTGCAAACAGTTGGTTTGACATCAAAACATGTCAAGACCCTTTCTCAAACCAATCACACACTTTCCGGCTTCAAAATAAAAGTGCTACGCTTTACATCCGGTTTAAATACGTTTAGGGTTTCTCCTCAATGTACGGGCTTCCTATTAGCTGCAACACCTACTAAAATAAAGTAATATAATGTATTGTAGCGTCCAGGAGAAAACAAACAAAGTCTGACGCTCTTTTTAACTTCTATGGTCAATTTTATGCTATCAACCGGCCCAATTCAAGCAAGTATTTCCTCACGCCACACACGGCTGCCTCCGTGCTTCACTTCAAGACAATCACTTGTTTATTCTCCGCTGACACGGTGTGTTCAGAGACCATGCGAAAAATGACCATCATAACACACTAACATACACATTAAAGGCCTACTGAAATGAGATTTTCTTATTTAAAACGGGAATAGCAGGTCCATTCTATGTGTCATACTTGATCATTTCGCGATATTGCCATATTTTTGCTGAAAGGATTTAATAGAGAACATCCACGATAAAGTTCGCAACTTTTGGTCGCTAATATAAAAGCCTTGCCTTTACCGGAAGTAGCAGACGATGTGCGCGTGACGTCACGGGTTGTAGGGCCCCTCACATGCTCACATTGTTTTCAATCATAGCCACCAGCAGCAAGAGCTATTCGGACCGAGAAAGCGTCAATTTCCCCATTAACTAGAGCGAGGATGAAAGATTCGTGGATGAGGAAACTTAGAGTGAAGGAATAGAAAAGAAAGAGAAAAAAAAGGCGATTGCAGTGTGGGCTATTCAGGTGTTATCAGACACATTTACTAGGGATAATTCTGGAAAATCCCTTATCTTTCTATTGTGTTGCTAGTGTTTTAGTGAGATTAAATAGTACCTGAAAGTCGGAGGGGTGTGGCCACGGGTGTGTTGACGCCAGAGTCGCTGAGGGAAGTCACGCAGCTGCAGGAGGACGCTGGCTCCGTTGATGTCTCCGGTAAGAGCAGACTTATTACCACAATTTTCTCACCGAAAACTGCCGGTTGATATGTAGTCGGGATCCATGTTCGCTTGACCGCTCTGATCCATAGTAAAGTTTCAACTTCGGGAATTTTAAACAAGGAAACACCGTCTGTTTGTGTGGCTAAAGGCTAAAAGCTTCCCACCTCCATCTTTCTACTTTGACTTCTACATTATTAATTGAACAAATTTCAACAGATTCAGCAACACAGACGTCCAGAATACTGTGTAAATATGCGATTAAAGCAGACTACTTATAGCTTGGATCGGGCTGGAAAATAATGTCCGCTACAAACCGAGACGACAAACACACGCGTCATCATACCACGAAGTTTTAACCACGACACTTTGCGGGATATTTAAAATTGCAATTTAGTAAACTAAAAAGGCCGTATTGGCATGTGTTGCAATGTTAATATTTCATCTTTGATATATAAACTATCAGACTGCGTGGTCGGTAGTAGTGGGTTTCAGTAGGCCTTTAACACCAGACATACGCATGGGGTTGTTTGGAGCGTGTCCAGGCTGCTGATGTACTTTAATATATTCGAGATATACCTGCAGAAAGCGATCTTCACGATTTAAGATGACACTTGCGGCTTTTATTGAGAGAAAGGCTCCAAGCAACGGAAGAAGTGTCTAAACGAAGTCTCTAAACACGAGTACAGTCTGCAATAACACCTGAAATAGATGCTAGATTTGTTGCCAATCATTTTTATTACAGATAAAGTGACTAAAAGAATTTGGAGAAAAATCTTTAAAAAGATCCAAAAAAAATCTTAACAGAGTACATAGTTTAATAAGCAGCAACAATTAAATAGTACAACAAAACAATATTATGTAATAAAAATGTACTTATTAACAGATTTGTTTTAAATCCCTTTTTAAAAAATATGTGCATCATAGCAAATCATCCAATGACGTCATATCGACCACGCCCCCTAACCACGCCCCCACCGCCACAGGTATTTTGGAAATTTAGGGGAAACCCTGACATTAACAAAATAAAAACGTCTTACATTACCATCATGCTTTGTCAGAGATGTTTTGTAATGTTATTTTGTGATACTTGCAACTTGAGAAATGCAACTACATCAGTTGAGGAATATGAGGGCGGGTGGGGGGATTTTTCTGACTGGCTATAACATTGTGTAAATTATTTTATAACATGTTCTGGTCGAGTCCTCAGTTCCAGAATGATTAGCAGGCTGAGCATTACATTTATTTAATTAATAGAGAAGGTTAGAACATTGTCATGCAGCAATATAAAGCCACCCCTCCTGAAAATGATCTGTCTGGGTTACACTAGTTAATAATGAAAAAGTATACCTATCTGCAATTAACTGCAATTAATTCTGAGTTGACTATGAATAATGCAATTTATCACGATTAAACACTAAATAAATATAAATATCGCCAGGAAACTGGGTTGAAACGAGGCACACTGCTCAAGCTTGGGTTGTAAATGGGTTGTACTTGTATAGCGCTTTTCTACCTTCAAGGTACTCAAAGCGCTTTGACACTACTTCCACATTTACCCATTCACACACACATTCACACACTGATGGAGGGAGCTGCCATGCAAGGCGCCAACCAGCACCCATCAGGAGAAAGGGTGAAGTGTCTTGCTCAGGACACAACGGACGTGACGAGGTTGGTTCTAGGTGGGATTTGAACCAATGACCCTCGTGTTGCGCACGGCCACTCTCCCACTTGACCTATTATACCATAACAATGTAAAAGGTTTCTTTTTTCCCTTTCTCTTTATCTGCCTTCTTTTGTATTTCAACTATTCATTAAATGCATGTATAGTTGCATTTGAAGCAACTGTAATTTTCATAAAAGATGTCTGTGGAGGTTCCCCTCCAGTGGGCTCTTCGGACCACCAAGCATTGACATGAGAGTCCAGGTCAGAGTCACCATGACATTTTATTTTTTCCAAATACAGTCTTTTTGTGGCTTTTCAGCAAATGTCTTTTCTCTTGCTCTCTCTCCTGCTCCGACTCTCCTTCAGCTCCAACTCCCACTCCTCTCTCCTCCCGGCAGCTGCTTTTTCACAGGTGATTAGATAACCAGGCCCAGGTGGGCCATCTACGCACCTGTCGCTGATTTCGAAGCCGGTCTTGGCAGACCTCGCGTCGCTGCAGGCCCCCAGGCCACGCCCCCTCCACATGGTCATTATTGTTATTATTATTATTATTATTCATTATCAATATTGGTATTGATAATCTAGTCTATTGGTATTGTTACTGTTTGTAGTGCAATAATGTTCATTGTCATTTCAGTGTTATTACTATCTACTTCACTTACTGTTTTTTCTTTGTACTTTTTGGTAACATATTTGTATATATTGTTTTTGTGGTTTTTTCTCTCTCTTGTCCATGCAATTTCCCCCTCTGTTTTCTTTTTTTTTCCTTCTTTTTTCTATCCCCTGGCTGCACCAAACGTACAATATATCCAAAAATGTAATCAAGTCAAATACAAATAGGGCACCAAAAGAAATACCCCACATATCTTTTTTGGAAAGTACATCTCTAGAGCAATTATGGGCTCTGAGGAGGACAATAAGTTACTGGACAGGACATATAAAAAAATGTTTGTAAATAAATACTAAATAATAACAATACATTCAGCGGACCATTACACAAAGATGCTTAGATTTTGTATTTTTGGTCACAGGTGCTTTGAGATCTTTCACGTCAACACAGCTTCCTCTCACTGGAAGCATGGTTTGTGAAGTTCCCTGTCATAAAACCCTGTGCCGTCTAACTGGCACGAAGCGGGTCCGATGTATCCGGTCTCGGCAGCACACATGGCACGCTCCCAGCGCTGCGCCCAAACTAAATAAATCATCAGCCATCTCTGGCCAATAGTTTGAAAATGAAATTCTTATAGGAAAATCTCAGCTTTGGCCCATCTGTTCGCCTTGCAGACCCTCTCAGTCTGCATCTTTCATGACACTGCTGAGTGTACTTCCAGCTGACGACTGGAGAGAGGTGGAAAAAGCCTAAAAGGCCGGCGAGGGCAAAAATGCTCCATGGTCAGATGTTGGTGGAAAACGTGCAAGTCAGTAATCCGCAACTTTTAGGAAATAGCAGAAGGCCAGAATCGCTTGCACAATCCTTACAAAAGTATTGGGTCAGCTTTAGAATTTCTAGCAAGACTATAAAACTACTCAATCTGCGGCCGAAATGAGTTTCCTCAGAAGGGTGGCTGGCATCTCCCTTAGAGGGTGAGAAGTTCGGTCACCCGAGAGAGACTGGAAGTAGAGCTGCTGCTCCTTTGCTTGGAAAGGAGCCAGCTTAGGTGGTTCGGGCATCTCGTGCGGATGCCTCAAAAGCGTCTCCCTAGGGAGGTCCTTGTTGCACGTCCCACTGGCAGGAGACCAAGGACCAGATGGGGGGATTACATCTCCTCTCTGGCCTGGGAACGCTTTGGGGTCCCCCAGAAGGAAGTTGCTTATGTTGCTCTGGAGAGAGAAGTCTGGGGGTCTCTGCTGGAGCTGTTGTCCCCACAACCCAGATGAATGGATGGATAAGATGTGGGCGTGGCATGGCGCCAAACTTAGATCTGATGGTTCGCCACAAAACTTTTAACATTTGTAACTCGGTGCCACAAAATTGCATCTCGATAAGAATTGGTTCAAATGAGGATGATGACACTTTGAAGTTGGAGATGGGACAGTATCTATTTGTACCCATTTGTGGTTGGGTGAAACCTGGCGGAAAAAACTGCTCCTCGCCATCAAGCATCAAACTGTCATCACTTGACAATAAACGATGTCTTCTCCTTCCAAACTGATATGAGGCTTTAATGTTGGAAACTGATCATGTCTAGACATCGATATCATTCCTTCCGGCTCGCATGAACCCCGAGTTGCTTGACGCTTTAATGACGCGACCCAGATGAATGGATGGAAAAGATGTGGGCGTGGCATGGCGCCAAACTTAGATCTGATGGTTTGCCACAAAACTTTAAACATTTGTAACACGGCGCCACATAATCCGATCTCGATAAGAATTGGTTCAAATGATGATGATGACACTTTGAAGTTGGAGATGGGACAGTATCTATTCGTACCCATTTGTGGTTGGGTGAAACCTGGCGGAAAAAACTGCTCCTCGCCATCAAGCATCAAACTGTCATCACTTGACAATAAACGATGTCTTCTCCTTCCAAACTGATATGAGGCTTTAATGTTGGAAACTGATCATCACTAGACATCGATACCGACACCAATCCCACGCAATCTTCTTGAATTGATGGGCATTGGGAAGGACGAGCGTTCCTTCCGGCTCGCATGAACCCCGAGTTGCTTGACGCTTTAATTTCTCTAGATTTTTGTGTGAGGGGAAAATACTCGCGAGAGACAAAGCGCATATGTGGCAGCCTGGAAGAGTTTTGTCATGAGGGTCACATGAGGGAACAGGAACATGGTGGCAGAGGGAAAGACAATTATGGGACTAACTTAATCCCACAAGACGGCAAAGCAGCATAAAAGACAAATGTGCTGAGGACACAAATATTGCAAAGCCATTAATAAAGCAAGAGGGTCTGCAGGAGCTTCGAAAGCCAATTGGCCCACATGAAATGAGCAATAGATGGTAAGGCACACAAGGGGGAATCAAAGGGAGCTTTAAAAGACTATTATATGATAAGGACCATAAGGAATGGCAGCTCTTTATGCTACAAGTTCAAAAGCAAGTGCATGAGTGCACACACCATAGAAGGTCAAAGGTCACAGCCAAGTGTCTCTTCACAGCAGTAGAGAAGAAAGAAAAAGCCCTCATTTGTCTTCGTCTGTTTGGGTCTGTCAGGTGTGGACACCTGCTGGCCTCGAGCGTGTCGCGACCGCGTGCATCTTTAAGTGCCGGCAAGTGAAGAGATGGATGCACTGGGAGTGTTGTCAAGCGCACCATACAGTATGTGGGTTAGAGCAGTGGTCCCCAACCTTTTTGTATATTGTGTTTTTTATGTTGATTTAATGATTAAAAAAATAAATTAAATTTTTTTTTTATTTTTTATTTCTTGTGCGGCCTGGTACCAATCGGTCCGGTGGTTGGGGACCACTGGGTTAGAGCAGTGTTTTTTAACCACTGTGCGGCGAAAAACTAGTGTGCCGTGAGATACAGTCTGGTGTGCCGTGGGAGAATATATAATTTTGCTATTTGGGTTGAAAATATTTTTGCAAACCAGTAATAATACTCTGCAAATGTGTCGGTGCTGTCTAGAGCTCGGCAGAGTAACCATGTTATACTCTTCTATGTAGACGACAGTGTGCAGTTAAAAAGGTATCTAATGCTTAACCAAAAATAAACAAAAAGGCAAGTGCTGCTAAGAAAAAGCATTGAAGCTTAGGGAAGGCCATGCAAAACGAAACTACAAACTGAACTGGTTGCAAAGTAAACAAATACAGAACGCTGGACGACAGCAAAGACTGTGTGAAGCAGACGGCGTCCACAAAGCACATCTGAACATGACATGACAATCAACAAATGTCCCCACAAAGAAGGATAACGACAACTGAAATAGTCTTGATTGCTAAAACAAAGCAGGTGCGGGGAATAGCGCCAAAGGAAGACATGAAACTGCTACAGGAAAATACCAACTAAACAGGAAAATCCACCAAAATAGGAGCGCAAGACAATATCTAAAACACTACACAAAGGAAAATGGCAAAAAAAACTCAAAATAAGTCACAGTGTGATGTGACAGGTGGTGACAGTACACCTACTTTGAGACAAGAGCAATAGTGATGAATGATTGGTTATGGTTTGAATTCATATCCAACAATTGCGGTAACGACTTTTTACTGTCAATATCGACCGCTGAGTTTAAATTTTTAATGTTTCGTGATGGTGGTGTGCCTCTGCATTTTTTCAATAAAAAAATTGTGCCCTGGCTCAAAAAAAGTTGAAAAACATTGGGTTGGAAGTTACAAAAACACTTACTGGGCAGAATATTAGGCACACCTGCTTCAGGTACATTCAAAAGCTGTATCAAAACTTTTCCCTTTAAAACTACAAATGTTCCGTTAAAATTAATATTAAACCAACACAAAAACATACAATTGAGAAAGTATGAAAATATGTTATGGAATAATAAATAAACATCATACTAGAAATGCAAATGATGCATGTGTTCGGAAATGGAAGATAGACTTAAACATTTTAGAAGAAAGAGACATGTCATGGAATGATATTTGGAGAAATGCCAAAAAGCCCTTTACAAGCATTACAGATAAACTGAGTCAATTTAAGATCTTGAATAGACTGTATTTTACATCTTCTCAGCTCTATAAAATTGGTCCAGTAGATAGCAAGTTATGTATGAAGTGTCAGGCCGCTGACGGAACTATTTGTTCACTTATTGTGGGAATGTCAGAGAATAAAAGAGTTATGGTTGATAACAACAAAAGAAGCAATCACATTTGTAAATACAAACATTCCAACTGACAATGCAAACGTGTGTTCTTGGTGATCTGCATCAATTTAGTAACAGGTCATCGAAGAGTAAAAATGCATTTCTTTCCAAATGCATCATACTAAAAACGGAAATATTACAAAAAAATGGATGGATGTTGATAGTCAAACTCATAATGACTGTCATCATATTGCATTCTACACGTATCTCTTATGTTTGACTGCCATTTACTGGTCACACTTATCATTACATCATATACCAAATAAAATAGCTTCGAGGTCGGTAAGCACAACCAAAATAATTCCGTACATTAGGCGCTTTTGAGTTTTGAGAAAATTAAAAGATTTTAAGTGCGCCTTATAGTCCGAAAAATACGTTAACTAAATGAAATTGACATAAAAAGGTAATATTTATTTCATTAAAATGGGTAACACATGGCACACTAACCAAGCTTAACCCATTGTTACTATAACAATCAACAAGATTAATATAGGTTCCCTCTCTTCCCCTCCATCTTTCGGTATTCCTTTTTTTTTGTATCTCTCTAGTTATCATTGTGTATACGTATTGTTGCATCTGAACAACTGTATTGTTGATAATAGAGGTAAACTATTGGTATTGTTCATAATCAATAGCGCTTTTTGTATTGGTATTTGTATTGCTCCAGTTGTAGTGTAAAAATTCTCATTGTCATTTCTATATTATTATTCATCTCACTAACTGCTTCTTTGCTATCACTTTTACGATCATATTTGTACGTATCGTATGTGCTGATGTTGCTCTATCGTTGTTGTTTTTGTTGTTATTGTTGTGTTTGCTGTTGTGGTTTTTGTCTCTCTGTCTAATCCCCCTCTTATCCCCACAATTTTGCTACTAGCGGGGTGTATAAAATAGTCAGGAAGTGTCATGGATACAAAGGATTCTGGTTATTTGTTGTGTTGTGTTTATGTTGTGTTACTGGGAGGATGTCCTCCCGAAATGTTTTTGTCAATCTTGTTTGGTGTGGCTTCACAGCGTGGCGCATATTAGTAAGAGTGTTAAAATTGTTTATATCACAACCATGAGTGTACTCTGTGTCACCCAGTATGCCTTGCAGTCTTGTGCGTGTGTCTGCGGAAGCCACACACAACATAATGCTGGACTGACAAGCAGATTGTACATGCTGTAGAGGGCGACAAAATCAATGGCTTCTTAGCACGCCCTAATACTTATTAACTGGGTGACTGCCGGCAGTCATTCTCCTATTGACTTCTTTGCTTAATGACACGGTTCTTAAATGGCTCTTTGAATGGCAAAGGATACCGATCCCAGAACCATGTATATCAAATGTTTCCGGATGATTCAACCTCCCCCCGCCCGAATCTGATTAAAATCTATTTTTTCGTCATGTCACCCGCCCGACCCGCGGTTTAACCGCGGACTCCGCGGATGAGACCGCAAACCGCGCATCTCTAATACCCGGTATTCATGACAAAATTTGGTTTGTGTCTCTAAAAGTCCCAAATGTACCCAATGTTATGGTCGTTGAGGATATGACCTTTAAGAAGACTAAAAACTCTCATCAGCTAGCAAAATTATAACTCAAATGTAATTAACTGAAGTCCATTGAGTAGCAACTCCTAAGCCATTGTGCTTTAAGACACACAAAGCCTGTGGAATCCCAGTCATCTCTATTCCCAAGCTGAAAGAGACGTGGTTAAGATGGATGAGGAATGAGGCGGCCCACCGGGCTCAGACTGCCTGTCAGACCATGACAAGTCATCTGGGGGAAGATAAAGAAAATGGACGAGGCACCAAATAAAGACGTGGCTCGACCCCCAGTACATAGTTTTAAAGAAGGACAAGGGTGAATGAACGCTTTATCAGCTCTACTCCACGGTGACTTCGCCAGTCGAGAAAATTACTCAAGTAGTGTTAATCCTCTTTCATTTGAGTAATACATTTTTTTTCCCCTCCCTCTGCTAACATGGGAATGTCTGAACTTTCTTTTTCTCTCACTTGGAGGCAATAAACTCACCAGGCCAAAACATAATTTAATAAGAGCCAATAGAATGTCATCCAGTTCCGTCATTTTGTTGCCGTGGTTGTAGTTTACCGAGGTGCAAACGACTGTAAGTGTTTCTCATATTGTGCATGATTTACTAGATCCGCAAGGACGGCAGGTGGATGGACTCGTGACCCCTTAAACCCACTGACCCCTGTGGACCCGGCACAGCAGCAGCAGCAGCAGCTCTCCTCCCAATGAGGATGTCTACCCCTCACTGTAAACTTATCTCACCTTTCTGGAGGAGAGGGAAAAAAAAGGCAAACCAGAGGCGATAGAATTCCAGCTGCTTATGTTTAGTAAACATGTCCACAAAGCTCAGAGGGAGCTGAGGGCTGGGAGCCATGAAAGCCACCTGCACATGCCCAGGAGAAGGGGTGGGGGCCTCATTGTCACCCGAGTTGTGGCCTCAGGGACCACACACATAAATGTTTTGCCTATGGTGGGTCCCCTCGGACAAGAGGATGCACACAGTCAGAGTGGTCTGGAGCAGGGTTTCACGATCCACTTTTTCAAGGTTAAGTATTCTACAGCAGTGATCCTCAACCCCCGGCCCCGATCTGGCGCCAATGTGGCCCCAATGTGGCCTTAACGTCACTTGCATGCGCATTTCAATAAATCAAAAGCAAATTAGATAACCGGATTCCATAAGTGAACAAGCTGCGATAAGGTGGCGACTTGTCCAGGGTGTACGCCGCCTTCCGCCCGATTGTAGCTGATATAGGCTCCAGCGCCCCCCGTTACCCCGAAGGGAATAAGCGGTACAAAATGGATGGATGGATAAGTGAACAAGGAAGTCACTGCTATTATAAAATAAAATAAAAGTTGCCACACCTTAAAAATGTAATATAAATATCCATCCATCCATCTTCTTCGCGGGGGAGGCAGCCTAAGCAGGGAAGCCCAGACTTCCCTCTCCCCGGCCGCTTCGTCCAGCTCTTCCTGGGGGATCCAGAGAAGTTCCCAGGCCAGCCGGGAGACATAGTCTTCCCAACGTGTCCTGGGTCTTCCCCGTGGCCTCCTACCGGTTGGACGTGCCCTAAACACCTCCCTAGGGAGGCGTTTGGGTGGCATCCTGACCAGATGCCCGAACCACCTCATTTGGCTCCTCTGGCTCCTCCATCCATCTTCTCCTGCTTATACACACACACACATATATATATATATATATATATATATATATATATATATATATATATATATATATATATATATATACATGTATGACTATACATACATATATATATATATATATATATATATTTATACATACATATATACACATGTATGACTATACATACATACATACATACATACATACACACACACACACATGTATGTCTATACATACATATATATATACATACATATAAATGTATGTATATTTATATATATATTACCCCGCTTTCCGACTGAGTGCAGCTGGTATAGGCTCCAGTCACCCCCGCAACCACAAGAGAAACAAGCGGTCGAAAATGGATTGATGGATAGATAGATAGATAGATAGATAGATAGATAGATAGATAGATAGATAGATAGAAAGATATATATATATATATATATATATATATATATATATATATATATATATATATATATATATATATCTGGGAGGGCTATAATCTTTTTATGGCTGTTAAGTACAGGCAACATTGACAGCATGGATCTATGTTAGCTTTATTTTTCAACTCATTTACGTAAACAAGTTACAAAATGTACTTAACATGTAATCAAATATGGGACAGCGTACACATCGATTCTGGTCCTTCAACAATCGCTATTTCTTTGTATATAATATATAATTATATATTTTTATATAATATACAGCCTATTATTTGCAAACTAATAGGCTTTCTCCGTGCACACGAATGACGTACAGTAGCTCGCCCAAAGATGACATAAAAGTCGCATTCAGGTCGCATTTAGGACGCATTGCTATTTAGACTGAGGTCATATTTGAAAAGATCAGATTCCAATCGAATTCGGACTACCTCCTGATGTGGCCTTAATCTGATATCTGAATCTCAGATTTGGTGTGCAGTGTAGGGAAAAGTCCTGTCTCGGTCCTTAGCTTTCTGGAAATGTGGCCGCCAAAACAATTTAGTTTACTATCCCTTCAGTAGTTCTCCGCCATTGGCAGGGTTTATCTTCTGAGGCTACCCCTGAATAGTTAAGACGGCCATAAAAATCTTTATTAAAAAAAAAAAAAATGGGCGCGGTGGCCATCTTGCACCGACTTCACGTCTTTATGTGGTCGTTACATGAATGTGCAGTCCTTCCAAAATTTGGTTGGGCTTTTCCTGTGATACTTGCGGCCCAAAACCCAGCTCTTTCAGAAAGTTGTGCCAAAAGTTGCAATTTTTTTAGGCTTTTTTCCCCCAAAACACTGACTCAGCTTGTGATTTTATGAATTGGTTGTCAATGTTTTAAGCCTCCGTTCTAATGTTAACCAACAAAAGCACAAGATTTCAACAAAAAATGGAAAACCTACATTGTATTGATGTTGTATTTGTTTTATATTGCACATAATTAAAAGTAAACACTGGATGGCAGTAAAAGCACATAGTCAAAGATCTCTGTCAAATTACAGTACTATTTAAATTATTTAAAATTTTCGAAAGAAACAGCACCAAAGGCTTCCTTATTGTCTGTTGTCGCTCTGTTGTTCACAATTTGCAGACATGTTTGTCCATCTTATTAACTTTTTTTTTACGTTTTTTTTTTTTTTTTTTTTTTTTTACGTTAAACCATGAACATTTATGGGGCTTTTTTGTGTTTTAAAAAAAGTAGCATAACACATTAAACAAAAAAAAACATCACAAATATATAAAAACTGTATATCCAAGGATATGTCTGAATCTATTGAAAAAAATGTAAATTGTTGAAATTTTTAAAAAGATATATAAATTAATTACTTATAACACTTTTTTGCGTGCATTCGTTTTTCGGCAAAGAAGGGATAGTGTGAGTTTGGGGGAAAATACTATTGTTCCAAAAACAGTAAGGCGTTAAAATTAGTGTTGTTATAAATCATTGACATATTAAACTGTATTTGACTAATCGAAAGTATTCCATTTGTGAGTCATTTTTTTAAATGATGCATATTTTGTGTTTTTCCCATCATAAGAAATATTTTTGTATTTGTTTTACAAAAACAGCATAAAAAATAAAGATAGTACACATGTTTTTCTTACTAACAAATTGATGAATAATTTGCTTTGAAACCATGACTCAAGTAGACCATCTAATATTGAGTGATTTTTGATAACAAAAAAAAATTTTAATATCTTGTAATGTTCGGATAGCATTCAAGTGTAGAACAGTGATTCGTAAATTGGGTTACGTTTACCTCCAGTGGTACGCAGGCTCCATCTAGTGGTACGCAATAGAATTATTTCAATAAAGTACAGTGTTTTATTTTCCTAAATGTTACTGTTCAAACTGTGTATAATGTTACAGTGGCTAAAAGTAATACATATACTTGTTCAAATAAAACCTCTGTCATGTTTTAATGAATATGTAGGCCTACTGCACTACTATACTTTAATGTTGGTCACACTGGTGATACTTGAAGAGCCAAGAGTTTTCTGAGGTGGTACTTAGTGAAAAAAAATGACAACCACTGCTTTGGAAAATGTATGCAATTGCATCCAGTTCAGTTTTTCCTGTCACATTACCATCCATCCATCTTCTTCCGCTTATCCGAGGTCGGGTCGCGGGGGCAACAGCCTATGCAGGGAAACCCAGACTTCCATTTCCCCAGCCACTTTGTCTAGCTCTTCCCGGGGGATCCCGAGGCGTTCCCAGGCCAGCCGGGAGACATAGTCTTCCCAACGTCGCCTGGGTCTTCCCCGTGGCCTCCTACCGGTTGGACGTGCCCTAAACACCTCCCTAGGGAGGCGTTCGGGTGGCATCCTGACCAGATGCCCGAACCACCTCATCTGGCTCCTCTCGATGTGGAGGAGCAGCGGCTTTACTTTGAGTTCCTCCCGGATGGCAGAGCTTCTCACCCCTAAGGGAGAGCCCCGCCACACGGCGGAGGAAACTCATTTCGGCCGCTTGTACCCGTGATCTTATCCTTTCGGTCATGACCCAAAGCTCATGACCATAGGTGAGGATGGGATCGTAGATTGACCGGTAAATTGAGACCTTTGCCTTCCGGCTCAGCTCCTTCTTCACCACAACGGATCGGTACAACGTCCGCATTACTGAAGACGCCGCACCGATCCGCCTGTCGATCTCACGATCCACTCTTCCCTCACTCGTGAACAAGACTCCTAGGTACTTGAACTCCTCCACTTGGGGCAGGGTCTCCTCCCCAACCCTTGAGATGGCACTCCACCCTTTTCCGGGCGAGAACCATGGACTCGGACTTGGAGGTGCTGATTCTCATTCCGGTCGCTTCACACTCGGCTGCAAACTGATCTTCAGCTCTCACTGTCACATTACATTTAGCAAAAAAGTGCATTATTATTGCATAATAATTTCAGGCATAACTAAATTGTCAGGCTGGATCTGCTTTTGGCATTAATGTATAATAATTTTAAACTATTAAATATCAGGCATTTGACTCTAAAATGATATTAACAGGCAAAAAACCCTTGTTTAAAATGTCATCAAAATGTTTCCCTGGAATTCCTGTGTGGTCATATGAGTGCACACACACACACGCGCACGCACACGCATACACACACACATCCTGAGAGCATAAATATTTGGATCATGGGGAAATGTCCTCACATCATAACGTTTTAAACATTTTATGTGTGCAGAAGGCAAGCAAAGCGGATTTTCTCCTTTTCTTAAAAAAAAAAAAATAAAAAAAACGGTCTAGATCAGTGTTTCTTAATCATTGAAGGGCCGCCAAAAATATCTGTTTCTCAAGCTGTGGTCCGTATGGGCTGCAGCGGTACTCAGTTGTAATACACTTTTCCACCAGCTCTGGCAGTAATGACATATCAAAAAAACAGAAGAAGTCTGGCGCTAAAGTCATAGAGAAGTTTCTTAAGGGCAAAAAATATGACTAAAGTGGTGAAGTTGTATTTTCATTTGCACTTTAATTTTCCATCCATCCATCCATCCATCCATGTTCTACCGCTTATTCCCTTTTGGGGTCGCGGGGGGCGCTGGCGCCTATCTCAGCTACAATCGGGCGGAAGGCGGAGTACACCCTGGACAAGTCGCCACCTCATCGCAGGGCACTTTAATTTTAAGCCAGTTTATTAAAAAAAAATACATATTTTATTTATTATTTATTTACTTAGAATGCATTTTAGTTTTTATGAGTGCCTTCTTTTGTAGTATATTTGATCAGTAATTATTTTTGTAATCAGCCTGATCTAAGCCTTAATAATAACCTTTGTGATTAACACATGCTTTTCATATCATTTGACAAAATATGTCCTGTTAAGCCAGGGGTGTCAAACGTACGGCCCGAGGGCCGGATCAGGCCCGCGAAGAGGTTTTATCCGGCCCACGGGATGAGTGTGCCAAGTATAAAAATTGACCTAAAATTTTTGAATGAAAGAGACAGCTGTTTTAAATGTGTCCACTGGATTTCGCAATAGCATTCTTTGTATCTTTGTAGACCAGGGGTCGGCAACCAAAATTGTTGAAAGAGCCATATTGGACCAAAAATACAAAAACAAATCTGTCTGGAGCCGCAAAAAATTAAAAGCCATATCACATACAGATAGTCTGTCATGAGATATAAATTTAATTATGAGGACTTAAAGGAAACTAAATGAGCTCAAATATAGCTACAAATTAGGCATAATGATGCAGTATGTACATACAGCTAGCCTAAATAGCATGTTAGCATCGATTAGCTTACAGTCATGCAGTGACCAAATGTGTCTGAATAGCACAATCCACATAAGTCAATAACGTCAACAAAACTCACCTTAGTGCATTCACGCACAACGTTAAAAGTTTGGTGGACAAAATGAGACAGAAAAAGAAGTGGCATAAATCACGTCTTAGAAAGTCGGAGAAAGTTATACATGTAGACAACTAGGGTGAGTTCAAGGACCGCCAAAATTAGTAGGACAAAACGGCGCTCGCCAAATACTCGAATCAGTGAAGCATGTTTAATATAAACAATGTGCTTTATACCAATTAGGGAGGTTTGTGTCATTTTTGTCCTCCTACAGAAACCAAATTAAAACAACAAATATGTTTTTTTCCCCCTCATCATTTCTATTTTTCACATATTTTTGAAAAAGCTCCAGAGAGCCACTAGGGCGGCGCTAAAGAGCCGCATGCGGCTCCAAAGCCGCGGGTTGCCGACCCCTGTTGTAGACGATGTTGCATATGTACAAAATAAACCACATTATGTTAGTACATCCGTCGAGGAAAAGGATCAAACTACATAAATACCATACTGTAATTTGATTTTGATATCATTTGTTTAGCTTCATGGATTGAAAATGAACCCCAATAAGTTGACTGATGAACATTATAACATAATTTATTCAGAAAATATAAATAACGACAAATTAAAACAAAATACTATTAACTGCAACATGTAAGTGTAAAAAACAACAACAACATTACGATTTGTACATTTTCAGAACTTTCTAGTTTAGTGGTCCCCAACCACCGGGCCGCAGCCCGGTACCGGGCCGTGGCTCGATTGGTACCTGTCCACAGAAGAATTTTGTATTTAAAATGTTTTAATTTTTTTATTTTTTAAATTATTAAATCAACATGAAAAACACAAGATACACTTACAATTAGTGCACCAACCCAAAAAACCTGCCTTTTTCATGACAAAAAAAAAAAAATCCTTTCTGTAGGAGGACAAAAATGACACAAACCTCCCTAATTGGTATAAAGCAGTGGTCCCCAACCACCGGTACGGGCCGCAGAAGAATTTTTCATAAAAAAAAAAAATTGTATTAAATCAACATAAAAAACACAATATACACTTACAATTAGTGCACCAACCACAAAAACCTCCCTTTTTCGTGACAAAAACGTCCCTTTTTCATGAAAAAGAAGAAAAAACAAACAAAAAAAAACAAAAAAAGGACCATTTGGCCCCCGATCTAAAATGAGTTTGACACCCCTGTGTTAAACTGCAAGTAGGTTAAATATAATTATTGAATATGAGTGATATAACTGATTCAGTGTTGATATATGAGTGGGCCTGGGGGGCCCCTATGTAGTGGAAAAGTTGGGCCACGAGAAAAGGGTAATAACCCCTGGTCTATGAAATTTTTTGTTGTTTAGTGATATATTTAGAATATTATTGTATATAAGGATATTGAAGGATGGCTGCATGGTCAGAAGAGGGGAAGCCAAGTGTCAAGAATACAATAAGAGCTGTGAGATTGATGGAGGGCAAAGAAGCATCAACACAATGGGAGGTCATGTTGTTAAAAAAAAAAAAAAACAGGACTAAAGTGCGCATAATACGGAAAGACAGAATAGTTCGAGAAAAAATAAGTGAGCATACATTCTTACTTTTTTTGGTAGACGGAGGTGTGTGGGGCAGTTTTGTAGAGTCCGGTCTTCCAGGTCCCGTCAGCGTCAGCACACAGGCAGAGGACCAGCCAGGTCCACAGCAAACTTCTCCTGCAAAGCTCCGACACGCTCTTCCGTGGGCAAGCTCCCATTCTGCCCTGCATGCTCACAATCCAGCGATCCGGCTCGGTTCGTGGGAGCAGATGTCACAAAGAGGGACAAAAAAAAAAGGCAGTTAACTAAATAAAACGCGCATCCCATCCAGTGGGGGGGGGAAAGCGCGTATTAGTCTCTTATTGCTCTTTATCCTGTGGAATCTTTACGAAAAGACGAGGGAATGACCAGAAGTGGGCATGTCTGTCGTGCGCACATGGAGCGGGCATGGAAGCACTTTTATAGCGCTCCGCTGCTCTTTTAAAAGCACAGCCTACTTGCTGCTGTTTTAGCCTGCCCCGTTATAGACCCCCTCACCCCCCCACCAGAGGACAATGCATGCTCAAGACTCAAGAGCATTAAACACCTCGCTCCACTTCATTCAATGACACCCAACACAAGAGCAGCGTCCAAAAAGTCCTTCATGACAAACATTTTAATAGCATCGATTTTGATTGCCACGATTCATAATGTGTTTTCTTAGACCAGGGGTGTCAAACTCAAATACAGAGTGGGCCAAAATTTAAAACTGAACAAAGCCGCGGGCCAAGGTTGAACAAACTAACCTTTTAATAGGGACCCACACAGTTTTGCATTGAATATTGAACAAGCAAGGCTTATATAACTTTATAGTGACAAGCAAAATCAAGTTTCAAATTATATTAATTTAAAAATATCAATGCTATATCAAATAAAATTTAAAAAAAAATTGGGGGTGGTCGGGGTTTGGTGGTAGCGGGGGTGTATATTGTAGCGTCCCGGAAGAGTTAGTGCTGCAAGGGGTTCTGGGTATTTCTTCTGTTGTGTTTATGTTCTATTACGGTGCGGATGTTCTCCCAAAATGTGTTTGTCATTCTTGTTTGGCGTGGCTTCACAGTGTGGCGCATATTTGTAACAGTGTTAAAGTTGTATATACGGCCACCCTCAGTGTGACCTGTATGGCTGTTGAGCAAGTATGCCTTGCATTCACTTGTGTGTGTTAAAGCCGCATGTATTATGTCACTGTGCTGGCACGTTGTTTGTATGGCAGAAAAGCGGACGTGACGGCAGGCTGTAGAGGACTAAAGGCACGTCCACCAATATTGTTGTCCAGGTGAACTCTAACTCCTCCCACTGGATCTTTCCTAGTTACCGATCAACCTGACTAGGATTTAAACCCAGTCCTCTTTGATTGGGAGATAGCTGTTTTGTCCACTCAGCCATCCTTGGTCTTCTTAAAGCAGGGGTAGGGAACCTATGGCTCTAGAGCCAGATGTGGCACTTTTGATGACTGCACCTGGCTCTCAGATAAATCTTAGCTGACATTGCTTAACACGATAAGTAATGAATAATTCCACTAGTAATCACAGTGTTAAAAATAACGTTCAAAATATAAAACATTCCCATCCATTTTAATCCATCCGGTTTCTACCGCGCCTGTTCAAGAAGTCGCATTAATGGTTAGAAGTATTTTATTTATTGTTGTTTAGCTTCAGAATAACAATATTATAAAGAATAAGAGATGTTTTATCCTCTAAAAATGTTGATCTTACTCAAAAATGCACGCATTTAGTTGTATTCAGTGTTAAAAAAAAAAAAATTATATGGCTTTCACGGTAATATTTTAGAAAAAATATTTGGCTTGCATGGCTCTCTCAGCCAAAAAGGTTCCCGACCCCTGTCTTAAAGGGAGATTTCGGGCCCTAATGACATAATTGAGAACCTGTCTCAGTAAACTATGATATAAAAGCTTAACTCCACCAGCAGAAGCTTTCCTAGTTACCTGATTGATCTGACTGGGATTTGAACCCAGTCCCTTTTGATTGGGAGCGAGCTGTTTAACCATTTTCGGGAGCGGCACTGAACTTCGGGAATCTCCCGGGAAAATTGTGAGGGTTGACAAGTATGAGTATCAGCGGTGAATGCGGTGTTACAGGGGCACCGTCGCTGTATGATACCGGCGGGCCAGCTCTAATCTTAATTTGATATTACCTCAAGGGCCAAATTAAATTACACAGCGGGCCAAATTTGGCCTGCGGGCCAGAGTTTGACACCCATGTCTTAAACAATTTTGTTGAACTGCCCTGGGAATATGTGCCTGCAGAAGAAGTCTGTCTCTGTCTTAGAAGCACTATTTAAAGGCCTACTGAAACCCACTGCTGCCCACCACGCAGTCTGATAGTTTATATATCGATGATGAAATATTAACATTGCAACACATGCCAATACGGCATTTTTAGTTTACTAAATTGCAATTTTAAATTTCCCGGGAGTTTTTTCTTGAAAACGTCGCGTAATGATGACGTGTACGCTTGATGTCACGGGCTGTTAGGAAATATGAGTGCTGCGCACACACACAGCTAAAAGTCGTCTGTTTTAACCGCATAATTACAGAGTATTTTGGGGATCTGTGTTGCTGAATCCTTTGCAATTTTTTCAATTAATATTGGAGAAGTCAAAGTAGAATGATGGAGTTGGGAAGCTTTAGCCTTTAGCCACACAAACACACATTGATTCCTTGTTTAAAATTCACAGAGGTGGAGCTTTACTATGGATCACAGCGAACATGGATCCCAACCAAATGTCAACCAGCAGGTTTCGGTGAGAAAATTGTGGTAAAAAGTCGCTTCTTACCGGATATCAGCTGAGCTTGCGCCGCCCATACAGCTGCCGTCAACTCCCCTGAGACACTGCGCGTCAAGACACCCGTGGACGTACACCTCCGACTATCAGGTACTGTTAAACTCACTAAAACACTAGCAACACAATAGGAAGATAAGGGATTTCCCATAACGAGGATGTCGTAGTGGTTTGTGATGTGGTTTGTGCAGCCCTTTGAGACACTAGTGATTTAGGGCTATATAAGTAAACATTGATTGATTGATTGATTGATAATTATCCTAGTAAATGTGTCTAAAAACATCAGAATCTGTCCCAATGCAATTGAGTTTTTTTTTTTTTTTTGTAGTCGGTCGCTATGAATATCCTCAAACACGAATCTTTCATCCTCGCTCAAATTAATGGGGAAATTGTCATTTTCTCGGTCCGAATAACTGTTTTTGTTGGAGGCTCCCATTAAAAACAATGTGAATATGTGAGGAGCCATCAACATGTGACATCATCGTCTGCGACCTCCGGTAGAGGCAGGGCATTTCTTTTAGCACCGAAAGTTGCAAACTTTATCGTGGATGTTCTCTACTAAATCCTTTCAGCAAAAATATGGCAATATCGTGAAATGATCATGTATGACACATAGAATGGGCCTGTATCCCCGTTTGAATAAGAAAATCTAATTTCAGTAGGCCTTTAAGTAACGATGCCGGAAATGTCATCAATATACATATATAAATACATATATACACACGCACACACTAAATGGCCACCTGCCTTGACCCACATATGAACTTGAAGTGCCATCCCATTCCTAACCCATAGGGTTCAATATGATGTGGCTCCATCTTTTGCAGCTATTACAGCTTCAACTCTTCTGGGAAGGCTGTCCACAAGGTTGCGGAGTGTATTTATAGCAGGGGTCACCAACCTTTTTGAAACCAAGAGCTACTTCTTGGGTACCGATTAATGCGAAGGGCTACCAGTTTGATACACACTTAAATACATTGCCAGAAATAGCCAATTTGCTCAATTTACCTTTAATAAGTAAATCTATATATATATAAAAAAATGGGTATTTCTGGCCGTCATTCCGTCGTACATTTTTTTACCTTTTACGGAAGGTTTTTTGTAGAGAATAAATTATGAAAAAAACACGGTTTAAAAGAGTTTGAGAAAAGAAGAAAAAAAATACAAATGTAATTTTGTAACATAGTTTATCATCAATTTCGACTATTTAAAATTCAAAATTCAACCGAAAAAAAATTAAGAGAAAAACTAGCTAATTCAAATCTTTTTGAAAAACTTAAAAAAAAGAATTTATGGAACATCATTAGTAATTTTTCCTTATTAAGATTAATTTTAGAATTTTGATGACATGTTTTAAATAGGTTAAAATCCATTCTGCACTTTGTTCTAGATTTTCCAGAACAAAAATTTAAAAATAAATTCAAAAGACTATGAAATAAGATATAAATTTGATTCTACAGATTTTTTAGATTTGCCAAAATATTTTTTGGGAGTTTTAATCATAATACGATTGAAGAAATATTTCACAAATATTCTTCGTCAAAAAAACAGAAGCTAAAATGAAGAATTAAATTGAAATGTATTTATTATTCTTTACAATAAAAAAAAAAACTTGAACAGTGATTTAAATTGTCAGGAAAGAAGAGGAAGGAATTAAAAGGTAAAAAGGTATATGTGTTTAAAAATCCTAAAATCATTTTTAAGGTTGTATTTTTTCTCTAAAATTGTCTTTCTGAAAGTTATGAAAAGCAAAGTAAAAAAACAAATGAATTTATTTAAACAAGTGAAGACCAAGTCTTTAAAATATTTTTGGGGATTTTCAAATTCTATTTGAGTTTTGTCTCTCTTAGAATTAAAAATGTCAAACAAAGTGAGACCAGCTTGCTAGTAAATAATAAAGATGTAAAAAATAGAGGCAGCTCACTGGTAAGTGCTGCTATTTGAGCTATTTTTAGAACAGGCCAGCGGGCGACTAATCTGGTCCTTACGGGCGACCTTGTTTATAGAAATGTTCGACCATTCTTCCAAAAGCGCATTGGTGAGGTCACACACTGATGTTGGCTCTCAGTCTCTGTTCTAAGTCATTCCAAAGCTGCTCTATTGGGTCCAGGTCAGGACTCCGTGCAGGCCAGTCATGTTCATCCACACCAGATTGCAGTGACATGCGGTGAGGTTCATGGCTGGTGAGAAACTGACGTGCACAGTCAGACTTATAAACATATGAACCCTAAAGAGTATCTTATTCACCATTTGATTGGCAGCAGTTAACGGGTTATGTTTAAAAACTCATACCAGCATTCTTTACACATACAAACTGTAGCACACAAAAAAGCACATTTAATAAAAAAAAAACGTTATTATGGTCTTACCTTTACTTATACAGTAAATGAAGTTAATGCGCCGCTCCTTCTGAACCAAAGCATCGATAACTTGTTTATAGAAGTCTTCCTTATCTTTCTTCGATTTTAAAAGTCTCTCTGTCTTGATGGAGATCACTGTCTGAAGCAAACCTTTTCGCTCCGGCGTTGGTCTTCCTTTAATTATTACCTCCTGCTTCGATTGAAAGTCCAGTTTAGAAAACTGTTTTATTTTAGATATGTAAACATCCATGTTAAAAAAGGAAAAAATAAACGATCGCTGCCGCTGCACTTGACTTGCTAACTGTAGCTTGTTGTCACTTATTCTGCAGCCGAGTAGTCGCAAGAATGATCCCTTGGATCACTAGCGCCCTCTATCACCATGAGGCGGGAGAACAGGTGCCTCACACAGTGCGTCTTCGCAGCCGTTTTATTATTGCCCAGCACAAGAAATACGTTTCACACATACAGTTTTTGACAAAATACTCTGTACATTATATACCTCAGCTAACTAGACTATGGAAATGTATAATATAATTCATATAGCAATAGGGTCTCACTGCACAGCAGCCAGCAGTCAGCCGAGTCATTGAGCAATCCATGGTGAGGCTCAACTGGCGGTTGACTCACCGCAAGTCTCTTCTCAGTATTTGAACGGCAAATGTGAAAAGTCAGCGATTTTGAATAAAAATAATCCAAAACTGGTGAAGTTAAATGGAAAATAACTTTATAAAGTATAATCACTGGATACATATGACAATTTTTATTTTTATTTTTTCCATTTTTTTCTTTCCACGTCACTGCCAGATTGTCTTTATTGACTTTGTGCACTGGTGCGCAGCCAAGTTGGAAGATGAAGGGGCCCGCTGCAAACTGTTCCCACAAGGTTGGGAGCATGAAATTGTCCAAAATATTTTGGTATCCTGGAGCATTCAAAGTTACTTTCACTGGAACTAAGGGGCCAAGCCCAACTCCTGAAAAACAACCCCACACCATAATTCCTCCTCCACTAAATTTCACACTCTGCACAATGCAATCCGAAATGTATCTTTCTCCTGGCAACCTCCAAACCCGTCCATCAAGTTTGATTCATCACTTCAGACAACGCGTCTTCACTGCTCTATAGTCCTGTGGCGACGTGCTTTACACCACTGCATCCAACGCTTTTTTGCATTAGACTTGGGGATGTATGCCTTAGATGCACTTGCTCGGCCATAGAAACCCATTCCATGAAGCACGGCACATAAAGTTTGGCGCTCTGTAGCAACTGACTGTGAAGAAAGTCTTTGCACTATGCGCTTCAGCATCCGCTGACCCCTCTCTGTCAGTTTACGTGACCTACTACTTTGTGGCTGAGTTGCTGTTGTTACCAAACTCTTCCATTTTTTTTCAATAAAGATGAAAGTTGACTTAGAAATATTTAGGAGCGAGAAATTTTCAAGACTGGATTTCTTGCACAGGTGGCATCCTATGACAGTTCCATGCTGGAAATCACTGAGAGTGTGTGAATGTGAGTGTGAATGTTGTCTGTCTATCTGTGTTGGCCCTGCGATGAGGTGGCGACTTGTCCAGGGTGTACCCCGCCTTCCGCCCGATTGTAGCTGAGATAGGCGCCAGCGCCCCCGTGACCCCAAAAGGGAATAAGCGGTAGAAAATGGATGGATGCACGGTCCATTCTATCACAAATGTTTGTAGAAACAGTCTACATGCCTAAGTGCTTAATTTTATACACCTGTGGCCTGGCCAAGTGATTAGGACACCTGATTCTGATCATTTGGATGGGTGGCCAAATACTTTTGGCAATATAGAGTGTGTGTGTGTGTATATATATATATATATATATATATATATATATATATATATATATATATATATATATATATATATATATATATTGTCACTGAAGGCATCAAAACTGACACTTGAGAAGTGAAAACCATTTCAGGTGACTACCTCTTGAAGCTCATCCAGAGAATGCCAAGAGTGTGCAAAGCAGTAATCAGAGCAAAGGGTAGCTATTTTGAATAAACTAGAGTATAAACCATATTTTCAGTCATTTCACCATTTTGTTTGTTAAATACATAACTCCACATGTGCTCATTCATAGTTTTGATGCCATCAGTGACAATCTACAATGTAAATAGTCGATTAAAATAAAGAAAACACATTGAATGAGAAGGTGAATCCAAACTTTTGGTCTGTACTGTATATGTATATATATTTTGTATACATACACACCTGTATTTATAAAGTTCAACATTTACAAACAAACACATGAACAACAACAACCAAAACAAGTACAAAAACCGTACAGTGCCAGTGGGTTGTAAACTCAAAGCAACTACAGCAAAATGCAAAATATACTGTATATATGTAGCAATGTGTAAAGCCATAAGCTCACACAAGTTCTTTAAATAGTCCAAATTTGGAGCACAGCATCATAGTTTTCACACCTTTTCGGTTGTTAGAGGTAGAAAGTGTTTTAAAAGTAAAGTTCTAATTCTTTTTTTGAAGGCACAAAAAACAGGCCGGGTATTGAGAACCTTACATTTATAAATATAAAACTCAGCCAATAGTATTATGAGGTTGCAAAGATAAAATTCATTTTATAATGTTTTTTCATACTGTGAAATGTCATCAATATTATGGTTTCTGGTTAGAATATAGCTGGTTACAAGGAGTAGTTAGAAGCAGAGCTTATTTAATCATACCCAGCAAGTAACAATGTGTGTACTTCCTGTTCCCAATTTGTACACAACTTAACTCCATATGTAACGCCTGGGTCGCCTTTTACTGCGCGGATCGTTCTACCAAGATGCAGCAGGAACTCCGGAGGCGAGGTGCAGGTGAGACATTGATTTATTGTCCATGAAATCATACAAAAATACCAAAGAGTGTGAAGCTTAGCACAGGAATCAAAGATCGTAGGAAATACTTAACGTAACGGGTTGCATGGAAGAAAATAGAAGACGTAGTCACTGTTGCAAAGTGCAAACAAGGAAGCCAGACTGATTGTGGCGAAAAACGGGAATTAGTAGCTCTCTGATTAGTGCTTAGGAGCAGGTGAGCGTACCAAACACTAATCAGAAGCAGGTGAACCTAATCTACAGTCATGACAACTAAATACAAACCTCTGGGTGCTGAAAACAGAACTGAGGTAGTCAAACCAACAGAACAAAAGATGATCAGGGAAACGGATCATAACACCATAAATAATAAACATATGAAGAATAAATAGTTAAATAGGTTGTAATTAACATAATGCGATGAATAAGACGATCTCATTTTGAATAAGGTTTCAGACGTTCATCAGGATTCTTCTTTGTACTTTGTAAACACGTTAAGTTTGAATAGTTTCTGTAGAGAAGCGGAGCCGGCGAACGAGCAGCGGGGCAGGGCACGATGGAGCCCTGCCCAAGATGGCGGCAAGAGGGCGAAGAATGCGGCTGAGCGGAAAGGCGGGGCGTGCTGTGAGCGACGCTGCAATAAAATTCAGGTGCGTGGATCGCGCACCGGCACACAATTGACATTTCTCCTCTGGCTGTAAAAAAGGGGACAAGGAGTAGAGATCGGGGCAGAAGGAGTTGGAGAACCAGCAGCAGTACCCGGCGATCGAGAGCGACAAAGAGCGAGCCGCAGACGAAGAAGACGCGACCGACTGAAGGCGAGCGAGGAGGAGAGAAGGAGCTGAAAAGCGTCCCGACCGCAGACAAGCTTTCTTTATTGAAAGAATAAACAAGAGTCAAAACTGCTCAGCAATGTCTTTCCTTGATGGTCCGTGGAACCCGCACAACGACGGCAGGAGTCCGTCACATTTGGCGCCCAACGCGGACGGACCATTGGAGGCGAGGGAGGACGATTTCCTCTGGGCGCTCGTAGGCGCATTCACCGAGCTGGTGGCAAGCAGCCGGCAGCGGCTCGAGGAGTCCCGCCAACAAGTGCGGCTCCCACAGGTACTGGCGGACCAGGTGGGGGGAGGCGGCGAGTGCCCCCCAAAGAAGAGGACAGCAATGAGGTCTGGGCTGAAGTGTCACACCTGGAAGGCGGTGCTGGTGAGGCTGCAGTGGCGTCTGTTGACCAGCAGGGCGAGCTGTCGGCTAAAGAGAGGGAGGACGAGCTCGCATCGGTGAAAGAAGTGGTGATAGTGGAAGGAAAAGAAGAATAAGATGATGAATCAGATGATGATGAAGAATAAGATGATGAATCAGATGATGAAGAAGAAGATGATGATGAATCAGATGATGATGGAGAAGAGGAGGATGATGATGATGATGATGATGATGATGAAAAAGACCAATAAAGGTCAAACAGGACAAAGAAAAGGACAAAGAAGGAAAAGGCAAGGAAAAAGAGGAAATGGAAGAAGAAAATAAAGAGAAGACAGGTGGCAGTCTTAATTTCCTGCCCCTTAAAAAAAGGGGCTTGCGTCTGGCGATGGAGGTATGTAGAGAGGCGGAGCCGGCGAACGAGCAGCGGGGCAGGGCACGATGGAGGCCTGCTCAAGATTGTGGCAAGAGGGCGGAGAATGCGGCTGAGCAGAGAGGCGGGGCGTGCTGGGAGCGACGCCGCAATCAAATTCAGGTGCGTGGATTGCGCACTGGCACACAATTGACATTTCTCCTCAAGCTGTAAAAAAGGGGAGAAGGAGGAGAGATCAGGGCAGAAGGAGTAGGAGAACCGCCAGCAGTACCCGACAATCGAGAGCGACAAAGAGCGAGCCGCAGACGATGAAGACGCGGCCGACTGAAGGTGAGCTAGGAGCGAGAAAAGCGTCCCGACCGCAGACAAGCTTGCTTTATTGAAAGAATAAACAAGAGTCAAACCTGCTCAGCAATATCTTTCCTTGATGGTCCGTGGAACCCGCACGACGTCGGCAGGAGTCCGTCACATTTTCTTAAAGTGCATCATATTAGTACTCTGACTTATTCGCTTAACCCATTCCATAATATCATTCCACATACTGATATATTAAAGGTTTTAAGTGTGTACGTGCTTACAAATGTTTTGAATACAATTTTCCTCTTACGTTTTATTTTTCCTTCTTTTTTGAGAAAGAATGTTATACATTCTTGGATAGCAGGTTATAGTTTGCTTTGTACATACTTTTGCAAATACACAATTCTAAAAATTTACTGATTCAATAAATGAAGGGTTTGTATGTTCTCGATAACCTACATGAAGTGTTATTCTAACCGACCCCTTTTGTTACAGTTAGTGAAGGAGGTGTGTATTTTTGTGGTTGTTTCCCCATATTTCTGCACAATAACTCAGAAATGGTAACACTAGCGAGCAGTAGAGAATATGACGTGATTTTTTTTTTTTAATTTTTTGGTCCAATACATTCTTTGCTTTATTTAGTGGCATATTTCTTTCCACTTTGTTATATATTTTTATATGAGATTTCCAGTTCATTTTATTAACTATGAATACACCCTAAAATTTGATTTATGGATTTATTCTATTTGTATTTGTGTTTTTCTTTCTTTTCTGCTGTAGCTAGATGGCATTATTTTAGTTTTACTGAGATTCTAAGTCTGTTTTTGTAAAAAATGTCTCTTTAATTAATTTCTTAAATTATTTGTTAAAGTTAAAGTACCAAGGATTGTCACACACACTAGGTGTGGTGAAATGTGTCCTCTGCATTTGACCCATCCCCTTGTTCACCCCCTGGTGAACAAGGGGATGGGTGCCGCGCCCGGGAATACTTTTTGGTGATTTGACCCCCAATTCTGTTAGCTTCTGTGTGTTCTCTCCTGAACAAAATGCAGTCTGGTTTTCTGCAAAAAACACTAATTTTAGGTTATTTGTCTTTAAAAAAAAAAGACACCTTTGACAAAATAAAGGAGAGGTAAGTAATTTGTGTTTAATCATCAGGGGTATATTTAGTCCAGAAGTGGAACTTTTTGTCACTGTGCTTTTTGGCGTGACCCCAGGAGGCAAAGACAGGCAGTGATATGTAGGTGAAAAAGTTTAATAGAAAAAAGTGTAAGGTACGTGGCAGCAGTTTGGTAACATATGCAAAAGTAAAAATACACTGGGATACAAACCCTCCTAATTGGCAATCAGGGATAATTGCACTCAAAAGCAGGATTAAAGTCAGTGCAGAAGTAGAACAAAAGTACAGGAAGAAACACTAAAGGAAAAACAACACAAAACCCATTTTCCCTACATTTAAACAACTTCCTGTGGTCTAACATGTAATGGTGGTTATTTGGTCAAAATGCCGCATAGATTGTTTAAAAGAACGTTTTAAAGCTGCATTCTGACCGTCTCTTCAGGTTGCGCTGTTTTTAAGTTTATTTACATGCCTCCACTTCGACAGCGTCTTACCTCCGCCATCTTTGTTGTAGTTTTTAGCGCTTCCATAGTGAGTCTACTGACAGATATAACTTCAAAAGTCTTTGTATTAGAAGAGGCACCAGCGGAGGCTGCATGTGCATGTACGAGCCAGTCTGCCCCACAACAAGAGGACAGGGATAAATAAGGAGCTTATTGACTACATTGTCAGAGATCCGCGCAAAGCACTTTGGGGAAATATCTGCCATATACAGCATATATATATATATATATATATATATATATATATATATATAGGACGCCGTGGCGCAACGGCCGTGCGCAACCTGAGGGTCCCTGGTTCAATCCCCACCTAGTACCAACCTCGTCATGTCCGTTGTGTACTGAGCAAGACACTTCACCCTTGTTCCTGATGGGTGTTGGTTAGCGCCTTGCATGGCAGCTCCCTCCATCAGTGTGTGAATGTGTGTGTGAATGGGTGAATGTGGAAGTACTGTCAAAGCGCTTTGAGTACCTTGTAGGTAGAAAAGCGCTATACAAGTACAACCCATTTATTTATTTATCATTTATATATATATATATATATATATATATATATATATATATATATTTGCACAACTCATGTAGTACAAATTCCAAACAGCTAGTTTGGAGAAAGTATGAAGGAAGGAAAGATTGTTTAATAAACATCTCCGCCATGCCTCTATGGTTTGATTTCACGTTTTCAGGACTTATGCAGATCCTGAATATACAAAAACAGGTACTAATAGGTAAGAAAAGTTGGTTTTGCATAATAGGTCCATTTTATGCAATACGCTCGTGAAGGAGAAACACTACATTTACTCTGTTGTGCTGAGTTTCAATCCGATCGCTTACATTTATATTTATCATTAGTATTTCATTTTAGGGCTGTCAGTGATTCATCACCTACAAAATTTACATTAATAATCTTTGCTGTATGTCACACACTGTACATGCTCTTGTAGCTTACCTGAAAGGCAGAGAAGGTTGCTTTATGCATGGTCAGTGATCAGATCAACGCATACGTTAGTGCAAAGATGTGTGACTGGTATGCTCACTGGTGATTTTCACTCAAAAATAAACCCTGACCAGGCTTAAAGGCCTACTGAAACCCACTACTACTGACCACGCAGTCTGACAGTTTATATATCAATGATGAAATATTAACATTGCAACACATGCCAATACAGCCTTTTTAGTTTACTAAATTGCAATATTAAATTTCCCGGGAGTTTAATGTTGAAAACGTCGCGGAATGATGACGTGTATGCGTGACGTCACGGACTGTTGGGAAATTTTAGCGCTGCGCACACACACAGCTAAAAGTCGTCTGCTTTAACCGCATAAATACACAATATTTTGGACATCTGTGTTGCTGAATCTTTTGCAGTTTGTTCAATTAATAATGGAGAAGTCAAAGTAGAAAAATGGAATTGGGAAGCTTTAGCCTTTAGCCACACAAACACAAGTTAATTCCTTGTTTAAAATTCCCGGAGGTGAAGCTTTCCTATGGATCAGAGCGGTCAAGCGAACATGGATCCCGACCAAATGTCTACCAGCAATTTTCGGTGAGAAAATTGTGGTAAAAAGTTGTCACTTACCGGAGATCAGCTAAGCTTGTGCCGTCCATACAGCTGCCGTCGACTTCCATCAGACAAGGGCATCAACACACCCGTGGATACACCGTTCCGACTATCATGTACTATTAAACTCACTAAAACACTAGCAACACAATAGAAAGATAAGGGATTTCCCAGAATTATCCTAGTAAATGTGTCTAAAAACATCTGAATCCGTCCCAGTGCAATCGTGTTTTGTTTTTTTAATTTGATTTTTTTTTCTTTTTTTTGTTCTAGTCCGTCACTTTCAGTATCCTCAAACACGAATCTTTCATCCTCGCTCAAATTAATGGGGAAATTGTTGTTTTCTCAGTCCGAATAGCACTTTTTTTTGGAGGCTCCCATTAAAAACAATGTGAGGATGTGAGGTGCCCTCAACGGGTGACGTCATCGTCTGCGACTTCCGGTAAAGGCAGGGCTTTTCTGTTAGCGACCAAAAGTTGCAAACTTTATTGTCGATGTTCTCTACTAAATCCTTTCAGCAAAAATATGGCAATATCGCAAAATGATCAAGTATGACACATAGAATGAACCTGCTACCCCCGTTTAAATAAGAAAATCTCATTCAGTAGGCCTTTAATATAAAACTGTTACTAAATTTTGAGCACATTAATTATGTCTATTCAAGTAAAACATGTTTAAATTGTTCCTCACGGATGACATTCAGACAATAAAATTGCATTTGTGTCCAAATATTAGGGTCTTTTTTTAGGTAATTTAAATCATGCAAGTGTGGTAATTTGTGAGTAATCATGATTATCCAAATTCAAAAGTGTGATTAATCTGATGTTTTTAAAAACATTTGACAACACACATTTTGGTGCACACGCATGCACACACACACACACACACATCCTCAGAGCATAAATATGTGGATAATGGTGAATCATCCTCAAATTATAAAGTTTTAAACATTTTATGTGTGCAGAAGGGAAGCAAAGTGGATTTTCTCCTTCTTTTTCAAAAAACAAAAAATATAAACCGTCTAGATCAGGGGTGGGCATTACGTCGATCGCGATCGACTGGTCGATCTCGGAGGGTGTGTCAGTCGATCTCAAGCCAGGCATTAAAAAATAGACATAAAAATGAGCAATCATCAATCATACCAAGACTTCACTTTCGTCAGTTGTTTGACATTCTCGGCACCCGAGGATCTTGTGAGATGACGCTGGCTGCTGCGAGCTCATATTTAAGAAAAAAATCACTAACAGGGCGGACGCAGAGAAACACATTTTATTTCTAGAGACTCCGTACCTACTGTCAAAACTCTAAAGACCGACTGCACAGTTCCTGTCTTCACCATAAAAGACCTGTTTCATCCTGCCTGTGCTAACAAAATAAGAGTCTCAGAAAGCTAGCGTGCACAAGCTAGCAAGCTACGGAGTTTGATGCCAATGTATTTCCCCCCCGCCCTCAGCGACCGCTTTCTCACTTGCTTGCCCACCCGCACACTCACTGACGTCACTCACCTGCTGCCAGACATTAAAGGGCCACACACATATGCTACTCTCATAACAAAGTGTTTAAAAACGAGTATGCAAGTTGGACAAATGAGATGCCAAATCCAACCACTTTCATGTGGTATTGGACAGAAAGGAGGACTTTTTTTTTCCTCCATTTGAAAATGCGGACGTTATCAGCACCACTGTCTAATTCCAATCAATGCAAGTCATCAGAATCAAATACACCAACTTATATTCTTGTCTTCTTGAAAGAAAGGAATCTATGTGTGTTAAACATGCTTGTATTATCATTAAACACCATTAACTTGTTAACAAAAATGTCTCTTTCATAAATAAATAAATATAAATTATAAATAGGAATGAGGTAGATCTCCTAGACTTGGTCAATTGAAAAGTAGCTCACCTGCAGAAAAAGTGTGAGCGCCCCTGATCTGGATCAGTGGTTCTTAACTTTTTTTCAGTGATGTACTCCCTGTGATTTTTTTTTTAATTCAAGTACCCCCTAATCAGAGCAAAGCATTTTTGGTTGAAAAAAAAGAGATAAAGAAGTAAAATACAGCACTATGTCATCAGTTTCTGATTTATTAAATTGTATAACAGTGCAAAATATTGCTCATTTGTAGTGGTCTTTCTTGAACTATTCGAAAAAAAAAAAAAAGATATAAAAATAACTAAAAACTTGTTGAAAAATAAACAACTGATTCAATTATAAATAAATATTTCTACACATAGAAGTAATCATCAACTTAAAGTGCTCTCTTTGGAGATTTGTTATAGAGATCCATCTGGATTCATCAATCAATCAATCAATCAATGTTTACTTATATAGCCCTAAATCACTAGTGTCTCAAAGGGCTGCACAAACCACAACACAAACCACTACGACATCCTCGGTAGGCCCACATAAGGGCAAGGAAAACTCACACCCAGTGGGACGTCGGTGACAATGATGACTATGAGAACCTTGGAGAGGAGGAAAGCAACGGATGTCGAGCGGGTCTAACATGATACTGTGAAAGTTCAATCCATAATGGATCCACACAGTCGCGAGAGTCCAGTCCAAAGCGGATCCGACACAGCAGCGAGAGTCCCGTTCACAGCGGAGCCAGCAGGAAAACATCCCAAGCGGAGGCAGATCAGCAGCGCAGAGATGTCCCCAGCCGATACACAGGCAAGCAGTACATGGCCACCGGATCGGACCGGACCCCCTCCACAAGGGAGAGTGGGACATAGGAGAAAAAAGAAAAGAAACGGCAGATCAACTGGTCTAAAAAGGGAGTCTATTTAAAGGCTACAGTATACAAATGAGTTTTAAGGTGAGACTTAAATGCTTCTACTGAGGTGGCATCTCGAACTGTTACCGGGAGGGCATTCCAGAGTACTGGAGCCCGAAATGAAAACGCTCTATAGCCCGCAGACTTTTTTTGGGCTTTGGGAATCACTAATAAGCTGGAGTACTTTGAACGCAGATTTCTTGCCGGGACATATGGTAAAATACAGTCGGCAAGATAGGATGGAGCTAGACCGTGTAGTATTTTATATGTAAGTAGTAAAACCTAAAAGTCACATCTTAAGTGCACAGGAAGCCAGTGCAGGTGAGCCAGTACAGGCATAATGTGATCAAACTTTCTTGTTCTTGTCAAAAGTCTAGCAGCCGCATTTTGTACCAACTGTAATCTTTTAATGCTAGACATGGGGGGACCCGAAAATAATACGTTACAGTAGTCGAGGCGAGACGTAACAAACGCATGGATAATGATCTTAGCGTCTTTAGTGGACAGAATGGAGCGAATTTTAGCGATATTACGGAGATGAAAGAAGGCCGTTTTAGTAACGCTTTTAATGTGTGACTCAAAGGAGAGAGTTGGGTCAAAGATAACACCCAGATTCTTTACCGTGTCGCCTTGTTTAATTGTTTGGTTGTCAAATGTTAGAGTTGTATCATTAAATAAAGGTCGGTGTGTAGCAGGACCGATAATCAGCATTTCCGTTTTTTTGGCGTTGAGTTGCAAAAAGTTAGCGGACATCCATTGTTTAATAATATAAGTAAACATTGATTGATTGATTGATAATTTCATTAAGACACGCCTCCAGCTGACTACAATCCGGCGTGTCGGTCAGCTTTAGGGGCATGTAGAGTTGGGTGTCATCAGCATAACAGTGAAAGCTAACACCGTATTTGCGTATGATGTCACCTAGCGGCAGCATTTAGATGCTGAAGAGTGCAGGGCCAAGGACCGAACCCTGGGAAACTCCACATGTTACCTTAACGTAGTCCGAAGTCACATTGTTAATGGAGACGCACTGCACCCTGTCAGAAAGATAAGAGTTAAACCAAGACAGGGCTGAGTCTGACATACCAATTCGTGTTTTGATACGTTCTAATAAAATATTATGATCGACGGTATCGAAAGCAGCGCTAAGATCGAGGAGCAGCAACATAGATGATGCATCAGAATCCATCGTTAGCAATAGATCATTAGTCATTTTTGCGAGGGCTGTCTCTGTAGAGTGATTTGCCCTGAAACCGGATTGAAAGGTTTCACATAGATTGTTAGACGCTAAGTGTTCATTTAACTGCTCCGCAACAATTTTTTTGAGGATTTTTGAAATAAATGGAAGGTGAGACACCGGTGGGTAGTTTACCATGAGGTCAGGATCGAGGTTAGGTCTTTTAAGAAGAGGATGAATAACCACTTTTTTGAATGCTAGGGGAACAGTGCCCGAGGAAAGTGATAAGTTTATAATATTTAGCACTGATGGACCTAATAATACAAAAAGCTCCTTGATCAGTTTCCCAGGAAGAGGGTCAAGTAAACATGTTGTTTGTTTTATTCCATTTACACGTTGTAACAATTCCTCTAATGTTATTTCCTCAAAACGAGAGAAACTATTTTGGAGGGCAATATCCGCCGTATATACCATCGTATCAGTGTTAATAGAACCTAGTTGTAGCTGGGACGCATTGTCTTTAATCTCCTTTCTAATTACTTCAATTTTCTTACTAAAGAATTGCATAAAGTCATCAGCTGAGTGGGTGGAGCTACTGGAAGGGGTCCCTTGTTGGGTTAGCGATGCTACTGTACTAAACAAAAATTTGGGATCGTTTTTATTACGGTGGATGAGATTTGAGTGATATTTAGCTTTAACTAAGGTAAGCATGCGTTTATAAGTTATTAAACTACCGTACTAAACAAAAATTTGGGATCCTTTATATTACGGTGGATGAGATTTGAGTAATATTTAGCTTTAGCTAAGGTAAGCATGCGTTTATAAGTTATTAAACTACCGTACTAAACAAAAATTTGGGATCGTTTATAATACGGTGGATGAGATTTGAGTAATATTTAGCTTTAGCTAAGGTAAGCATGCGTTTATAAGTTATTGAACTATCACTCAATGCTTGATGGTGCACCTCAAGTTTAGTCGTGCGCCATTTGCGATTCATGAACTTAATTTTAAACATTTCTTCACAAAAAAAGAAATCCATCCATCCATCCATCCGTCCATTTTCTACCGCTTATTCCCTTTGGGGTCGTTAACATCAATATTTATGGAACATGTCCACAAAACATTTAGCTGTCAACACTGAATATTGCATTGGTGCATTTCTTTTCACAGTTTATGAACTTACATTCATATTTTGTTGAAGTATTATTCAATAAATATATTTATAAAGGATTTCTAAATTGTTGCTAATTTTAGAATATTAAAAAAAAACCTCACGTACCCCTTGGCATACCTTCAAGTACCCCCAGGGGTACGCGTACCCCCATTTGAGAACCACTGGTCTAGATCAGTGTTTCTTAATCATAGAGCCTGGGCCCATTGAGGGGCCGCAGCAGTACTCAATTGTAATACACTTTTCTCCCAGTTGTGGCAGTATTGACAATGTCAAACAAACAGAACAAGTCTGGAGCTAAAGTCATAGAGAAGTTTCTTAAATGCAAAAAAATATGACTAAAAGGGTGAAGGAGTATTTTCATTTTCACTTTAATTTTATGGTAGTTTATCTTAAAAAAAAACATGTATTATTTATTATTCATTTAGTTAGAATTGATTTTAGTTTAGTTCTTTTGTAATGTATTTAATCAGTAATTATTTTTGTAATCAGCCTGACCTAAGCCTTAATAATAACCTTTGTGATTACATTTGATTACATTACATACATACATACATACTACATTTATTTATATCATTGGTATTTAATTTTAGGGCTGTCAAAAAAAATACATTTGACAGCACAGATATATTAATTTGCTTGCAAAAGACGCATTCTTTTAAGGGCACTGTCACATGACTCTGTTTCACCAATTCAACGTAAGCACGAGTGACATTAAAGGCCTACTGAAACCCACTACTACCCACCACGCAGTCTGATAGTTTATATATCAATGATGAAATATTAACATTGCAACACATGCCAATACGGCTGGTTTAGTTTACTGAGTCCATCCATTTTCTACCGCTTATTCCCTTTTGGGGTCACGGGGGGCACTGGCGCCTATCTTAGCTACAATCGGGCGGAAGGTGGTGTACACCCTGGACAAGTCGCCACCTCATTGCAATTTTAATTTCGCGCGGAAGTATCATGCCAAAACGTTGCGGTATAATGACGCGTGCGCATGACGTCACGCATTGTAGAGGACATTTTGTTCCAGCACCGTTCCCAGCTATAAGTCGTCTGTTTTCATCGCATAATTCAACAGTATTATGGACATCTGTGTTGCTGAATCTTTTGCAATTTGTTCAATGAATAATGGAGACGTCAAAGAAGAAAGCTGTAGGTGGGAAGCGGTGTATTGTGGCCGCCTTGAGCAACACAAACACAGCCTGTGTTTTATGGTTTACATTCCCGAAAGATGACGGTGAAGCTTTACTATGGAACAGAACGGTCAAGCGAACACGGTTGGATTGGACCACACACACAAAGTACAGTGTATTATGCAGCGATCATTTTGAAAGATCGTGTTTCAAAGAGGGTCCCTTGCGAAGAGCAGAGATGGGCATCGCTACCACAGGTACGACCGTACAGGTACGACCATATAATCTCACTAAAACACTAGTAACACAATAAGCAGGTAAGGGATTTTCCAGTATTATCCTAGTAAATGTGTCTAATAACATCTGAAACGCTCCCACTGTATAGTCTTTTTTTTATTTATTTATTTATTTTTTTAAGTCCTCCACTCCCACTTTCCTCATCCACAAATCTTTCATCCTCGCTCAAATTAATGGGGAAATCGTCGCTTTCTCGGTCCGAATTGCTCTTGCTGCTGGTGGCCATGATTGTAAACAATGTTCAGATGTGAGGAGCTCCACAACCCGTGACGTTACACGCATATCGTCTGCTACTTCTGGTACAGGCAAGGCTTTTTTTATCAGCACCAAAAGTTGCGAACTTTATCATCGATGTCCTCTACTAAATCCTTTCAGCAAAAATATGGCAATATCGCGAAATTATCTAGTATGACACATAGAATGGACCTTCTAATCCCTGTTTAAATAAGAAAATGTCATTTCAGTAGGCCTTTAAAATCCAATTACACACACTGTAAAATGTGACATTACGTCAGACGAGGCAGCACAACTGGTTACATTACGAACTTGAAAAAAGAACATTTATATCATGAGTCAGTAAAAAAGTTCACATTTAAGCCTGCAATATTTCCACTTTCAACTCAAGAAAACACATTAAGTTGTAGATGTTTTATGTTTTAGCTGCTATTGTGATGTTACTATACTTGGTATGAGGAAACAAAAGGTAGGATACATTATTATTTTCATCTCATCTTGGCATGCGCACAGTAACATTGGCATATAACAAGCAGTGAAATAAATAATAGCTTTTTCTAATGCAGCTTTGTACAGCACCAAGTGGTCAGGTGTACTCAATGTTGTAACCGGTTAGGAAGTTTATTGTCTGAAAAAAAAATGATAGCCTTGATGTTCGTATTCAAGATACAGTGTACATTTTCAATATATAAATTCTGATACTTTTGGAGAGGGTGAGGTTGAGAGGGTTTCAGTTGCAATTGAAAGAGAACATCACCACACACATACTCAGAAAGTTGATCATCAATGTGATGGTGGAGCAACATTTATACTAAAACATATCAAATACATATTACCTAGATCACAAGAAAGTGTGTTAAAGGTAGATTAGACCAGTGTTTTTCAACCTTTTTTGCGCAAAGGCACATAGCAGAAATCATTAAAAAACAAATCTCAGATGACAGTAAAACGTTGTTGTCGCAATTGTTGGATATGACTTTAAACCATAACCAAGCAATATAGGTCTTGTCTCAAAGTAGGTGTACTGTCACCACCTGTCACATCACGCTCTGACTTATTTTGAGTTTTCCTGTGTGTTGTGTTTTAGTTCTTATGTTGGCTCTCATTTTACTGGCTTTTTCTCTTTTTTTGGTATTTTCCTGGAGCGGTTTCATGTCTTCCTTTGAGCGATATTTCCCGCATCCACTTTAACAATCAAGACTATTTCAGTCGTATTTATCCTTCTTTGTGGGGACATTGTCGATTGTCATGTCATGTTCGGATGTGCATTGTGGACGCCGCCTTTGCTCCACAGTAAGTCTTTGCTGTCGTCCAGCATTAAATTTTTGTTTACTTCATAGCCAGTTCAGTTTTAGTTTTGTTCTGCATAGCCTTCCCTAAGCTTCAATGCTTTTTCTTAAGGTGCACTCGTATTTTGTTTATTTTTAGTTTAAGCATTAAACACCTTTTTACCTGCACACTGCTTCCCGCTGTTCCTGACATCTACAAAGCAATTAGCTACCGGCTACCACCTACTGATATGGAAGAGTATTACACGGTCACTGCAGAGCTCTCGAAAGCACGACACTCAACAACAACACATCATTTGCATACTATAATTACTGGTTTGCAAAAAAATGTTTTCACCCAAATAGGTGAAAATACATAATCTCCCACGGCACACCAGACTGTATCTCACGGTACACTAGTGTGCCGCGGCACAGTGGTTGAAAAACACTGGATTAGACTCACCACCCGGTACTGTTTAACAACTCATACCGCTTAAACCTGTATGGATAAATACTGGATGGATTACTCAAGGTACAGTGCATCCGGAAAGTATTACCAGCGCTACACTTTTCCACATCTTTTTCCATGGCTCTATTCCAAAATTGTGTAAATAATGTTTTGTCCTCAAAGTTCCCTGCACATTACCCCATAATAACAATGTGTTTGTTGTTTTTTATTTTATTTTACACATTCAAAAACAATTAAAAAAACTAAAATATTACTTGTACATATGTATTTACAGACTTTGCTTTTCCACATTTTGTTATGTTCCAGCCTTATTCCAAAATGGAATAAATACATTTTGTCCTCAAAATTCTCGACACAATGCCGCATAATTTGCTTCTTTTTTTTTTCATTAAAATGCAAAAAAAAATCACATGTACATAATGTGCTCACAGACTTTGCTTTTCCACATCTTACAGCTTTATTCAAAAATGGAACAAAATAATTTTTGTCCTCAAAATTCTCTACACAAAATCCCAAGTGAAAATATTTGTATTTTTTTATTCTGCAAATTTATTAGAACTAAAAAAAATACATCTACATAAGTATTCACATCCTTTGCCAATATTTTGTTGGTGCACCTTTGGCAGCAATTACAGCTTCAAGTCTTTTTAAAATACGACGCTACAAGCTTGGCACACCTATCTTTGGAAAGTTTTGCCCATTCCACTTTGCGGCACCTCTCAAGCTCCATCACGTTGGTTTTCATCCAAAATGTCTCTGTACATTGCTGCATTCATCTTATTCTAGTCAGGTAGGTGACCAAGAACCCATAGGTTCTTGGTCACCTAGGGACGGCGTGGCGCAGTGGGAGAGTGGCCGTACGCAACCCGAGGGTCACTGGATCAAATCCCACCTAGAACCAACCTCGTCACGTCCGTTGTGTCCTGAGCAAGACACTTCACCCTTGCTCCTGATGGGTGCTGGTTGGCGCCTTGCATGGCAGCTCCCTCTATCAGTGTGTGAATGTGTGTGTGAATGTGTGTGTGAATGGGTAAATGTGGAAGTAGTGTCGAACCGCTTTGAGTACCTTGAAGGTAGAAAAGCGCTATACAAGTACAACCCATTTATCATTTATAGGTTACTCTGTCAGAGCTACAGCATTCCTCTTTGGAGAGAGAACCTTCCAGAAAGACAACCAATTATGCAGCAATGCACCAATCCGGCCTATATGGTATAGTGGCAAGAATGAAGCCTTTTGTTCTTAAAAAGTTTGCCTACATGCACCGGAAAGACTCTCAGACCATGAGAAACCAAATTATCTGGTCTGATGAGACAAAGATTGAACTCTTTGGCGTTAATGCCAGGCGTCATGTTTGGAGGGAACCAGGCACCTCTTATCACCAGACCAATACCCTCCCTACAGTGAAGCATTTTTTCAGCAACAGGAACTGGGAAACTATAGAAATAAGGAAACATGAATGCAGCAATGTACAGAGACATCCTGGATGAAAACTGATGCTTCTCATCCAACCTGATGGAGCTTGAGAGGCGCTGCAAAGAGGAATGGGCAAAACTGCCCAAAGACGTGGATTATATTTTAAAGTGAATAATATTTATATACCACTTTTCTCCAGTGACTCAAAGCACTTTTACATGTGAAACGCAATATCTAAGTTACATTTAAACAAGTGTGCATGGCACCTGGAGCAGGTGAGTAAAGTGTCTTGCCCAAGGACACAACAGGAGTGACTAGGATGTCGGAAGCGGGGATCGAACCTGCAACCCTCAAGGTGCTGGCACGGCCACTCTACTAACCGAGCTATACCTCCACAAGATAGATGTGTCAGGCTTGTAGCCTCATATTCAAAAAGACTATGGGGTATTGTGTGTAGAATTTTGAGGTAAAATTTTGTAGTAAGGCATAACAAAAACTGAAGTGCTGTGAATACTTTCTGGTTGCACTGTAACTTTACTTTCCGGCTATGGTTCTTGACTACAAACCAAGCATGTGGTAACATATCACCCAGTGCCAAGTCAGGACTATCCCTATAAAAGTTAAATAAAGTACAATAAAGTGGAGAAAAACACACCAACAGAATCGAAAATATTATCGGAGGTTCCTGATAATGCTATGATTATCAAAGTTCACTGACCATGCTTCAATTTTTTACTATGTGTAATATGTGTACCCATATGGAGCAGAGGGTAGGACCTCAAGTAGCTTTTCAAGTTCTTGGTTTTGATGATGTTTTCTCGCCCGGAAAAGGGTGGAATGCCATGTTCGGGTTGGGGAGGAGACCCTGCCCCAAGTGGAGGAATTCAAGTACCTAGGAGTCTTGTTCACGAGTGAGGGAAGAGTGGATCGTGAGATCGACAGGCGGATCACTGCGGCGTCTTCAGTAATGCGGACGTTGTACCGATCCGTTGTGGTGAAGAAGGAGCTGAGCCGGAAGGCAAAGCTCTCAATTTACCGGTCGATCTACGTTCCCATCCTCACCTATGGTCATGAGCTTTGGGTCATGACCGAAAGGATAAGATCAAGGGTACAAGCGGCCGAAATGAGTTTCCTCCGCCGTGTGGCGGGGCTCTCCCTTAGAGATAGGGTGAGAAGCTCTGTCATCCGGGAGGAGCTCAAAGTAAAGCCGCTGCTCTTTCACGTCGAGAGGAGCCAGATGAGGTGGTTCGGGCATCTGGTCAGGATGCCACCCGAACGCCTCCCTAGGGAGGTGTTTAGGGCACGTCCAACCGGTAGGAGACCACGGGGAAGACCCAGAACACGTTGGGAAGACTATGTCTCCTGGCTGGCCTGGGAACGCCTCGGGATCCCCCGGGAAGAGCTAGACGAAGTGGCTGGGGAGAGGGAAGTCTGGGTTTCCCTGCTTAGGCTGTTGCCCCCGCGACCCGACCTCGGATAAGCGGAAGAAGATGGATGGATGGAGATGGATGGTTTTGATGACATTTGAAACACAAAACCTCCTTCCTCATGGACATGATACCACGTAACCTGGCTCCTCCTAGGTGAGCCCACACGGTGAACAATTTTTTAGAGCAGGCTTCACTACACATCTTAAAATAAACTCTGAGAACTAGTGTATAAACACCTTTAAATTAATACCTCCCGGGCATTGTCCAACAAAACCAAGCATTATTGTGTTTGTAAACACCTTAGACATGAGCGTGTGTGTTGCTTCGAACTGAATCCTTGGCTGCGCCTCCTTCAAAGGTAGTCCAATTGTGCTGACTCAGCACCATTGTGACATGTGCATTTAGTGTCAGTCTGCCAGAGACATCAGTGCCCATGCCGACTGACAGAAGGTGGAAGGAAAAGTGCTCCCTGCCTGTGCATGCGGGACATGTCAAGTTACAAATCAAGCAGCTGCTAACCACAGAGCTGCACTGCTGATCCAAACTAAACACCTTGTACGGATTGTGAAATTGTGGTTGGGGGGGAATACACTTCTCGGGTGTCTCGAGTAGAGCTTTAGTGGCTGCAAAACATGCTGATAGTTGCATTAACCACGTCTAATTAGTACAGTTTGGTTATTGTTAATGAGTGGGGCCCCTGAATGCGTCGACACTTAAAGGGTATTTACCAAGGCACTAATCATTCACTGTGAGATGGATAAGGATGAGGGAGTAAGTGGGCACACCTGCTTGTGCGCACCACAAACAGAATGTGGAAGGAGGGGCTATGTATGAAGTTGTGTCTGGGTTTTTTATTTTTTTTCTAGGCATCCTTGGAAGTGGTATTGACAAGCAGGAAGTTAAACAGTTTCTGGCTAAAGAAAATCCCTCCCAGCTGAAAATAATTTTGTCCTCAAGAGAGGGAGATGGGGGTCGGTTGCATTGAAAGGATTTTTTTTTTTGTCTGTCTAGCTTCCCTGCTTCTTTCATTTCCTTCCAAGTCGACTACACAAACACATTACCTATTGTCACGGTAGGTGTGCAAGGACTAATGATCTGCCTTCTATTAGATAATATGCTTTTTAATGACAAAACACCCATTTGTCTCTTTTTTTTCTGCTCAGTGTGCAGTTTTTAAATCTTGAACATGTTGTGTTACAGTATATGTACAGGACGTCCATCTAGAATTATTGCAGATTCCCCCTTACAAATTGAGGAAAGACACAATGGATACATAAAAATATAGATATCTTCTAGTAAATGACTTGCTTGTATTAGTCAATCTGATGGAAATAAGAGTGAAGCACTCTACACATAATCTGCCTGCATTGTCTAAATGTTATTATTAAAAATTGGAAATGAATGTAAGAGAAAAATACATTTCAGTTTGACAACTTTGACAATATTAAGTGTGTAGGCAGTAATGAAGACTGTGGTGATTGAGTCTGGAGTTTGCTTACACACTGCCAGTCCTGCAGCTGAGTAAAGTACTGCCATCTAGTGGGCAAAGGACGAAATTGAATATTAGTTACATTTTTCACACAGTTAAAACTGCAGGAAATCTATTATTATTTAAAATGTGTTCCACTAACCACTTAGTCGCTGTTAAGGGATAAACAGACACCCTGGAGCACCCAGTGGGAGAGGTGCTCTGTAGTGTACAGGTCTGCCTCAAAAACCAAACCAACCCCCATTGCGTTCCTCCGTAAAGAAGTGGTGTAGACTGGGGTCCGCAGTGTTTTCTAAAGACAACACATACAAGAAATGGCACCAAAAAAAACATTGGAATTGTATAGACACGCAGTAATAAGTGTGGTCCTCACCTGTAACCTGAGACGGCGTGTCTCTATGGGGATGACTCTGAGAATGGGCAGCTGAACTTCAAGAACTTTAGGTTTACTCTTCACCAGGCAGTCCATCTCCATGTCCCAGTCTGCTCCCTCCAGGTACAAACCAGACACAAAACAGCCTGCAAGAAAAGGCTCATATTGACCAAGCAATATATCATTTCACTTCAATCCAAAACATGTCGGTTCATTACCCTGCAAAGGTCTTTCATTGACTTCGTTCTCATCACAAAACCGAGTCACCTCAGTGTAAAGTGTGGAAAGATCTAGAGGCCAGCCATTTTGTCTGCATGCCGCCTGGACCAGAGCCGTAAGGTAGGATTCTGGGATTTGTAGTCCTGATAGCCACATGACCTTCGGCTCTGTATCATCCACCTTTTGATGAACAAGATTGTCAATAATTTGTCTTTGTATTGTAATTTCTAAGGATGTCTTCGACTAAGGATTTTCATAGTCACGCGACTTGTTCAGGGTGCAACTAGGATATGCTGGAGCCCCCCCAACCTCCCAAAGGGGACAAAGGGTAGAAAGTGGATGAATAGAATCTGGTTTGTTACATTTTGCCCATGGTCGACTATCAATCGAATCTATGGTGTTGTTCTTTTGTGTTTGTTTGAGAACAGATTGTGATCATATGTAGTACACTGACTGGTCACTAGATCATCATATGTAGTACACTGACTGGTCACTAGATCATCATATGTAGTACACTGACTGGTCACTAGATCATCATATGTAGTACACTGACTGGTCACTAGATCATCATATGTAGTACACTGACTGGTCACTAGATCATCATATGGAATACACTGACTGGTCACTAGATTATATGCGGTCCTCTCCAAGGTTTCTCATAGTCATTCATATTGACATCCCACTGGTTTGTTAGTTTTTCCTTGCCCTTATGTGGGATCTGAACCGAGGATGTCATTTCGGCTTGTGCAGCCCTTTAAGACACTTGTGATTTGGGGCTATATAAAAAAACATTGATTGATTGATTGATTGATTGACGTCACTTGGATGTACATTAAGTTGCTGCAAAAGGGAAGAAAAAATATAAGAACTCCATGGTAGTGACTTTTTCTAAGTTTTTTTATTTTACAACAAAGAGAAATATAATATTTAGGCATAAATGTGAGTATAAAATTAAAAAGTAATAATACCATCCACTAATAAAATCCACTACAATGTTGGTAAGTCTAATGTGTTTCACTCTCATGCATTACACAGTTTTCTTTAAATAGTGGACAGTTAGAGCTGTCAACATGTTTACTTTATTGAAACTTTATCAGAAGGTACAACCATTACACATTGGCTTGACTTGTTTTATGTTATGTCACTTAAACAAATCCCCCTGCAACTTGTGTTAATTAGGAGAATTTACATTTCACTTTGTTTGTAAAACTACAGAAAACTGCTTTATATGGGAAAGTCTCATTACAAAACTCTTAAGGTTTTTGTGTACTAAAGCATGTGCAAACGTAATATCACAGGCAAAGCTAATCTACTAAACTAAGGTGCAGAGGACTATCTCTCTTAAGTGAGTGGAATAAGGAGCACAATGCATTTAATGTCTGTCATGATGAATATGCAAAATATATGCTGATCCTCAGAACGGCCACAATACTGAGAGGAAGAGATGGAAATGTGATTTATCAAGGCTGAATTCTGTTCTGTTGGTGCTATTTTGTGTCTTTATTTAGCACGTCTGAAAAGTATGTGCAAACGGACATAATCTCACACACACAGCTGTGGGAAAAGAGGTGTTAGTGCGGCAAAGACAGACAAGGGACGGGGAATCCTCCATCCTCTATCGTCTATTCAGCAATATAATTTTATTATATTTTTTTTAGATGACTTAAGGGGCTGATTAAAACAAATTCAATTAATGCGTTTTGTGGTCTGCTGGTGTTTATTTTTAATGCTGTTTGTTTTTTCATTCAGGAGCTATATTACTATAATATGGCAGCACGGTAAAACAGGGGTAAATGCATGTGCCTCACAATACGAAGGTCCTGAGTAGTCCTGGGTTCAATTCCGGGCTCAGGATATTTTTGTGTGGAGTTTGCATGTTCTCCCTGTGACTGCGTGGGTTCCCTCCGGGTACTTCGGCTTCCTCCCACCGGCAAAAACATGCACCTGGGGATAGGTTGATTGGCAACACTAAATTGGCCCTAGTGTGTGAATGTGAGTGTGAATGTTGTCTGTCTATCTGTGTTGGCCCTGTGATGAGGTGGCGACTTGTCCAGGGTGTACACTGCCTTCTGCCCAAAGGCAGCTGAGATAGGCTCCAGCACCCCCCGCAAACCCAAAAGGGACAAGCAGTAGAAAATGGATGGATGGATGGATTACTATAATATATCTCCTACATGAAAAGGCATCTTTCAACAAGCAGCCATTGTAGATAGCAGCATTAGATACGGGATCATCTCATGGTTTGGCAACCTAACCGTTAAACTAAAAAGCAAACTGGCCGGCATCCATAAAACGGCAATGAAAATCATAGGGAGGAAAGAATATGAGCCTATACAGAGCATCTATGAGCAGGCAGTTAGGAAAAAAGCTAAGAAAATGATTTCCAATTCACAACACCCACTCTTCCTTGAATATGGAACCCTGCCATCAGGGAGAAGACTCCGGGTCCCACTATGCAAATCTAACCGCCTTAAATTATCATTTGTCCCAGCCTCCATTAAGCTGACCAACAATGTGCAATAGTATGTCAATACATAGGTTAGCACTTTTTTAGCACATAGCACTTTAGCACACAGTACTTTATCCATGAGCTCTAGTGCAATGCACACTGGTACTTTATCTTTATCTCCATACTGTAGATTTTATGCCTACATAAAAGTGCCACCTATGTCTATCAAGCTCCATGTTCTGATGTTTAAATGTTAGTTGTCTGGTTGTGGTTGTGTCTGTGCTTGTGTTTTTGTTCTGTTGTTTTTGTGAATGTTAAGAAAGCAATGATGCACTGTGCCCAAGACAAATTTCCCCGCAGGGACAATAAAGTTGAACCTTGAACCTTAAACATTGAAGCATTTTCTTGCGTTTGGATCAAAACAGACACATGAATGCGCTGCAGCTGTGATGGTACACCGCTTTCCTGCAGAGCGTCAGCGCGCTAAAATATTTTCTGCGGTCTATAGATTGCGACTTTATATTGCAGAAAAGGTGCCACAGATTATGGATGTGTGCTGTTAGTTTTACAACAGGTTTGAGATCACAATAACATGAATGTGGAGGGCACATGTAATGCCAGTAGTACAAGCAAAAATGTATTTTAAACAGGGCATTATGTATTACTTTATAATTGTACACAGAGTCTTAGTAAAATCACACGCAACCAGCCCACTAATAATACAAGCAATGTTATAGTTTGCGCATGATGTTTTGTGTGTGGTATTTGGACATAGCTTTCTTAATATTCTCCCATCAACCACACATTTCCTTCTTTAATGAATGAACGTTAATCAAAATTCTGATGCTCATGAACGCACTTTGCTGTGCTTGTGGCGGATAATGACAGCGTTGGTGTCTCTCTTCAGAGTGAAAGCGTGTCAAATATACGAAGTTGGAGCTCAGTACTGCTGTGGGCGTGTTAAGATTGCCAATAATGTTTAAAAGGAGAATCAGACTTGGCCTCCTCTACCGCCCCTAGAAAAGAGCTTCTCTCGCTGAGTGAGGATGACTGAAGCTGTGTTTTCCGTTGCAATTCTCCACAAAAAAAAATTTCGCCAAAGTACATTGTAGTTGTTTCCATGAAAGGATGTTATGAATTATGAACCGTGATTCTTGTAAAAACTTGTCCCGCGAGATTCCACTTTGAGAAAGATGGACACTTTGCGATTCCATGTTTTTGGAGCTGTGATTGCAATTGCAGCCACATTTGTTGCTGTGATTGTCAATAGAAGATGAATGCAGCAGGTGTTGGCTCAAAGGCAACGTTTATGATAAGCAACGTTAATTTGGCAGCAGCCACGAATAAAGGATTTTTGGGAGAGAATTGTGAATGAGGAATTTACAGACATTTTGTAGGTTCAAGTGCCCCCTCGACATTGTTCGGGCGTGCGGGTGACCTCTATTGCTGGGAATGGACCTACGAGATGGACCGATGCCACTTCGCTCCCACCGGCTGACCGATCAGAAGCCCTGCTGGTTTGGTGTGTGGGATAGGATAGGATAGACTTTTATTCATCTCATAATGGGGAAATTAGGTTGTTACAATGCAGGTTTTTACATACAGTAACAGAAGTGAAACATAATAACAGACAACAATTTTTTTTCTAAAAACTACATTATTGCGCAGTAATATGTATAGATAAATAAAATATAAAATAAAATAAAAAAATGCAAACATCTGTATTGATGAAAAAAGATCACAGTAATCACATAAGTCTGTTGTAAAGTCTTATGGCTGTGGGTAGAAAGTCTTATGCTAAGCGAGCTACTCAGGGCCTCCACAGTTTTGTGCATGGGGTGAGAGGAATTGTACATTATGGAGGTCAACTTGGTCAGCAGTGACTGTCAATGCAAAACAAGTTTTCCATCATGCTTTTGCAACACTTCAAAATCGAAACGTCTGAAAAACTATCTCATGAGGGCGTAAAAATGTTTTAGCTATATTTGAGAGGTTTTTCGAAATATGGGTGTTTTCACGAACAGTTTCTTAATGCAATATTTAGGTTTTGCGCATTTCTACGGGTAATGGAAACGCAGCTTGAGCCTGCACAAAAATACTACTGAACATTCTCCAGAGAAAATCCTAAAACAAGGTTTGTACACTGAAGCAGATGTTTGCTCAGGTAGTGTTTTGTGAATGGAAAAGTTTGTTCAAGGGATAGTTTTTGTAAATTAAGGTTACACTGTACTGAACTTGCCTTTCTTCACTTAGGATAGATGGCGGTCCAATGATTTGATTTAGAGGTTGATCATCTAATCAGACTCCTTTGAATTGAATCATTGACTAATCTAAGACACCCTTAGTAATTACTGTATAAACCTTATTACTCACCCAGAAGCGATACTGCTCAAATCGTCTTTTGAAATGAATCATCCAGTTGCCCAGGGACTTCAGCGTGTCAGGTGCCAACTTCTTCCAAATAGCAGGGATCTGGCCATTGAAAAGGGCTCGAGCGACTTCATCCAGCTCACTGCTCATGCCCACCTCACCAGCCAAGGCCTAACCACACACACACACGCACACAATCAGTACCAAAGTAGGCCTGTGAGAGACAAAACCCTCTCACCCTCTGCAGCTCAGCCAGAGATCGCTTCATGCGGGCCACTAGCGTGTTAAAGCGCTCCAGTTCTTGAAGCAAGACCACTGAGGTTGGGGAGACCTCAGTGCCAAACTTCTTACGGATAACATCCAGATCAAATATTGCAGGCAGCTTGTTCTGGATGTCCTGGGCCACCTGAGTGATGTACTCGTCCCTGCTGATGCTTCCACCAGACTCACCTGAAACACAGTAGAGGGGCTGAAAAGTAACAAAAACAACCGAAAGAAATGAAAGATGAGAAGTGTCGTACCGGTCTGAGGCTGCAGGTCAATTAAATGCAACCACATGTCTTTAGCTGCCTGTGTGTAGTAGCCTATCTCTGCATTGGAATGGAGACCCATCACCTCAGGTGTGTTTGCCAAAGGCAGGGACTCGATCTCATCTGTAACCAATAAAATGTTGCTAATAATGACTGTCAATCTATTAAATGGAAAGCAATCTTGAGTGACGCAATCAAACCAGACCAATATATATTGTCCTGGGTCCATTCGGAGGAACCTTGTAGTCTACATCGTGGTTTTTGAAGAAGTGAAAGCGGCAAAAGTCGTAGAAGAGGAAGTCTCCAAAGTACTCATCCATGTAGACAGTCAAGATCCTGCGGTCAAAGCTATCTATGACCCGTCCACCGTACATCACCTGTGAAACAACGTAGACATTTAAAATACACAGACAGAACAACCATGCTATGATGGACAGTGTTCCTTCGCCATCACGGATTTTAAAGTACCATTGTCTATATTGAGATTTGAGTACTCACTGAAGTTTCATGTTAAAGTTAGGTCTGTTTTAAAGTGTATGATGTGTTATTAGAGCATAGAAAGGGTTTAGAAGTGCCTGTGAAAGATGTGTGGAGGGCTAATAAAGACATTAAATGTGTATATTGGGGCTGCAACTAACCATTATTTTAATAGTCGGCTAGTCAGCAAATTATTTTTTTTGATTAGTCGACTAGTTGAACCATTATTGTTTATTATCTGCTGTAGACGTTTGAGTTTGATGTTGAGTCTGCGACTGGATTTGAACTAATTTTTAAAACTTATCATGAATTCATCCATCCATCCATTTTCTACCGCTTATTCCCTTTGGGATCACAGGGGACACTGGTGTCTATCTCAGTTACAATCGGGCAGAAGGCCAGGTACACTCTGGAAAAGTCGCCATCTCATCGCAGGGCCAATTCAGATAGACAGAAACCATTCACACTCACATTCACACTCTAGGGACCATTTAGTGTAACCAATCAACCTATCCCCAGGTGCATGTCTTTGGAAGTGGGAAGAAGCCGTAGTACCCGGAGGGAACCCACGCTGTCACAAAGAGAAAATGCAAACTCCACACAGAGAGATCCCGAGCCCGGGATTGAACCCAGGACTACTCAGGACTTGTTACAAAAACACATTTCTGAGAAACTAATGGTTTCACATTATTACGCAAAGTACATAACGTCAGTAAATTAATTGACTGATAGGGAAAAATGTCATTTAAACATGGCATTCAGCGCAAAATGTATTTTATTCAGTTTTGTTATAGTAAGATAGCCCCAATTATGTCACGACCCGGGCACATGCCAATGCGCATTCCTCAATGAGCACAGCAGAGTGCACCTTGGGACACGCCCACGGCCGCTCCTCTCCTGCAAGCATCACTCCACCGGTTGCAAATCATCTGAAATCAGCACACCGATCGGTGATGATCTTCCTGGTCTTCTTTTAAGCCTGCACAACCTGCCATCCCTAGCCGGAATATAGATTCTCGATGGTGAACCTGTTTTCCTTCCGTTGCCCTGGATCTCGTCTGCCTCCCTCGTTTCTTGACTCCTCGCTCGCCCCCGGACTCTTGACGTCGCTCTCTGCCCCACGGGCCTCTCGCGGATCTTGGACCCCTTTTGCCTTGCCGTCTTTGGACTTATCTGCTTCCTCATCCAACATCACGGTATACCCAACAGCTAACTCCACACTAGAGATGCGCGGTTTGCGGTCTCATCCACGGAGTCCGTGGATAAACCACGGGTCGGGCAGGTGACATGACGAAAAAATAGAATTTAATTAGATTTGGGCAGGTGGCGGTTGAACCATCCGGAAATATTTGCTATACATGGTTCAGGGATCGGTATCATTTGCCATTCAAAGAGCCATTTAAGACCTGTGTCACAAAGCGAAGAAGACAATATGAGATGCTGATATTCTCTAGAATGACTGCCGGCAGTCGCCCAGATAATAAGTATTAGGGCGTGCTATGAAGTCATTGACTTTGTCGCCCTCTACAGCATGTACGATCTGGTTATCGGTCCAGCGACATGTTGTGTGTGGCTTTCGCAGCAACACGCACACGACTGCAAGGCATACTGGGTGACACAGAGTATACTAATGGTTGTGATATAAACAACTTTAACACTCTTAGTAATATGCGCCACGCTGTGAAGCCACACCAAACAAGATTGACAAACACATTTCGGAAGGACATCCTCCCAGTAACACAACATAAACGCAACATAACAAATACCCAGAATCCTTTGTATCCATGACACTTCTGACTATTTTATGCACCCCGCTAGCAGCAAACCCCGCCGCCCCCCCGTGCTTCGTTATGGTGGGCTGGGTTGAGGGCGCGTCAGGTGTAAAATATATTCAGGCTGTGTCACGGATACAAAGAATTCTGGGTATTTGTTGTGTTGCGTTTATGTTGTGTTACTGTGAGGATGTTCTCCCGAAATGTGTTTGTCAATCTTGTTTTGTGTGGCTTCACAGCGTAGCGCAGATTAGTAAGTGTTAAAGTTGTTTATATCACAACCATCAGTGTACTCTGTGTCACCCAGTATGCCTTTCAATCTTGTACGTGTGATTGCGGAAGCTGCACACAACATGTTGCCAGACTAACAATCGGTTTGTACATGTTGTTGAAGGTGTCAAAGACTGGCTTCACAGCACGCCCATATCCTTGTCATCAGGATGAACGCCAATTGGATAATCGTGAGAATGTTAGCGGATCCAATTGTCTTCATTACTCTGTGAAACGGTTTTAAATAGCTCTGTGAGTGGTAAAGGTGGCCAACCTCTAATGTATTTCAGTGGGCGGGTGGCGGGCGGGTGTCGGGCGGTTGCGTTTCTGATAAAATGTTGGTTCGGGTGGACGGCGGGTGGATGACGGCTTTGGTGATGCGGTTGCGGATGATTTAATTGTTTATCCGCGCATCTCTACTACACACATAGTCTAACACCACTCACTCTTGCGTTTTGTCACACACTCCATTTCCTTAGTTTAGTTTGTATTGTTTTGTATTATTATTATTATTATTATTGTATATATTAGCTATATATATAACAAATAATCTTAGATCTATAACGCCCCCTGGTGTCTGCTGCCGTCATCTACCTCCTACACCTATAACAAATTATCCATTTAAAGGAATGCAAGTATAAACATAAACATTCTTGGCGATCCATCAGTTAAAAATCTATTGAGCGACTCATTGACAATATAAATCTTTGTCGATTAATTTTAATCATCAACATTGTCGATTATGTCAACTAACTGTTGCAGACCTAGTGTATGATATTAATAGTTAAGATTAATATGTGTCCAAACTTTCTGGAATCTCACTAACATGTAATACAATAAATAAGGGGACACTGTATTCATATCACACAAAGCTTACCTCGCCAATAAGGTATTTAATACTCCCCCAGGGAATGTTAGTCTCTCGTTGTGAGTGAGATTTTGTCAGGTAGGTGTTCAAAATCTCTAAACACACCTGTTGAGCACAGTTACAACACTGAGGTAAGACTCAATTCCAGCCATTCGAATGGCTCTTTGTGTCACTTACCAAGAAGTCAGATTCACTGAAGTCGTAGGGGACATTCCAGCCAATCTTGCCATACTTGCGCCGCTCTTGCACCACGGCGTGGAAGAAGGACAGCACAAAAACCAGGCTGCGAAAGGCTAAGTGCGGGCATCCAGTCATGATCTCACTTGAAATTTTAGAGTAGGTGGCTCTCATATTGAGCTTCAGACCATTTGGAGGCTCAGTCACCACCTGCAGTGTATACACCCATGATTGTAAACTGACTATTTCAAAAGCGGTGTTAAAAAGTGTCTATCCCTAAAAAGGGCTGACATTTCACCTTTAGAGACTTTTGAAGGATGCCTATTGGAAAGTTGTCAATAGGGTTGGTTGTCACCCAAAGACGAAAGTTTGGGTGGGGCTTGGTAATCATCTCCAAGCATTTCTCCAAATCTTTCAGCCACTTTACCAGCAGGTGGCAGTTCTGTAGCATCAACCACTGACCACGGGCCGCTGCGAGCTCCAGAAGGTGAAGTGCAACCTTTAGAACAGTGGTGTCAAACTCAAATACAGTGTGGGACAAAATTTAAAACTGAACAAAGCCGCGGGCCAAGGTTGAACAAATTAACCTTTTAGGTGGTAGCGTGTATTGTAGTGTCCCGGAAGAGTTAGTGCTGCAAGGGAGTGTGGGTATTTGTTCTGTTGTGTTCGGATGTTTTCCTGAAATGTGTTTGTCATTCTTGTTTGGTGTGGGTTCACAGTGTGGGACATATTTGTAACAGTGTTAAAGTTGTTTGTATGGCCACCGTAAAGTGTCACCTGTATGGCTGTTGACCAAGTATGCATGCATTCACTTATGAGTGTGTATAAGCCGCTTACATTATGAAGCGGTTTGTAAGGAGGATAAGCGGACGTGACGACAGGTTTTAGAGAACGTTAAAGGCCGTGCCCCCAATATTGTTGTCCGGGTGGAAATCGGTAGATATTCGGGAGAATGGTTGCCCAGGGAGATTTTCGGGAGGGGCACTGAACTTCGGAAGTCTCCCGGGAAAATCGGGAGGGTTGGCAAGTATGAATATTAGCGGTGAATGCGGTGTTACAGCGGCACAGCCACTGTATAATACCGGCGGGCCAGTTCTAATGTTAATTTGATATTGCCTGAAGGGCCAAATGAAATTACATGGCCGGCCAAATTTGACCCACGGGCCAGAGTTTGACACCCATGCTTTAGAAGGAGGACAAAAAGAACATACCATCCACTTATCCATTTCCTTTTAAATTAAGTATTGTAATGTATAATTTATTGGTGAGAATAACTTGGTAATACAGTAGATGTTTTCTACTCATTCTGAAATTAATGTTTTGGAGGTTTAGTTGAGATGTATTTTTCATATTATAATAATGCTGGTGCAGACTGTTAACAACAATCAGACCAAATGGTACTCCAAAAGTAGATACCTTTAGAGGGAAACTGCACTATTTGGGGAATGTTGCCTATCCTTCACAATCATTATGAAAGACAAGAACACATGTGTTTTTTATTTTTGGATTTTAAAGATGATAAAAAACGCTTTCAAGATGCGACTAATGGGAGCCACTGTTGTAGCCTTCAAAACCCTCCATCAACGTTTTATATACATGCTGGAAATCTATATATAATGTAGCAACAGTTATGTTCATAACAATATGTATTATGTACAATGTTTACCGTATTTTGGTCATTTTAATCACTAACGGGACTTCCTTCTTTGTTGCATTTATTTTCGTTTTCATAACAGCGCACAGCGGACTTCCGGCATCTACTGTGTGTTTCTACTTCCGCAAACAAAAATGAGATTGTGATGTAATCACGGCCGATTTTGTAACTGACGACTATTTTTTGAAAAATTAGGATTCACAACCTTATCTTTTTTCATTTGAATATACAAACGGAGAATGAACTGCTGCTACATTTTCAATTGTGTAAAAGTAGGTGTAAAAGTAAGTGCATCTTGATAGTAAGTGCATCCTAATACCCCCCGTCCCCTCGGGGGACGGGGGGTATTAGGATGACAGGGGATGCAAAACATTAACAGTGCAATACGTTTTCATAACATGGTCACTACTGCCCACTTTTTCTTGTTATATTCTTATTTTACTGTTATATTGTTATTCCCATTGTTTTTATTCTTTTTGTAATATTTCTCTATTTTGTTTCCTTTTAAACCCCCATTATTTACTTTTTACTTTTTTCTTTAAATTGATCTCAACTCTGTACACTGCTGCTGGAATTTTAATTTTCCTGAAGGAACTCTCCGGAAGGAATCAATAAAGTACTATCTATCTATCTCTATCTATCCTTCAAAACCGCTCAAAAACAACACCTCCAGGCAACGTCAACCCTTTACTAATATCCTCCTCCATTCACATCCCATCTCCCCGGATTGTAAATAACCAAATGTAAATAATCAAATGTATTTCTAATGTATATACTTGTTCTTATGCTATCTGAACTTACTATGTTCTCTGCTCGCTGTACATATCCTACTAAGTAAGACATACACTGTTTCAATGTCCATTTCTCTGTTAATGCAATTGTTGATGACTGAAGTACACTATTAGATAGAAGCTCGTAGCAAAGTTTCCCATTTTTAGCCTGGCAACAGGGAGGTTCACCTTTTCTCCGAAAGCAGTTTTCTCTTGGGTGTAGGTTACATGCCAGAAGCCTAAAATGGGGCAGAAAGTTTGTCTGACATCGAAGAGATTCAAATAAGGAAACGGAGCCGAAGCAAAGAGGTGGCTCGATGTGGCTGAGCTAATCAGCTGCCAGGACTGAGAACACAGTGCTCTGTGATTGGTCTGCCATCAGCCAATTGTGTGATGTGTACAACGTTATGTGGGCAAAGGCTTCATTGCTGTAAGCGGTAGACGGCCGGTAATATGAAATAGATGTTATAATACATGTATATTAAAAAAAAAGTATTTACAATTTTGCCATAGTAAGTATTCGCAAAGTGGTGGGGGAACACTGATATAATTGTTTTTGATGCATTTCTCTATCAATCTGTGTCTATGAAGTTTTTCATTCATCCAGGTCATGGTCATCTTGGTTTGTCTTGGAAGATGCTTTGTCACTCATTTGAGTAGGCTTCATAAGTCCGTGCTCATAGACTTAGATTGGTCAGATCTAGTCCAGCAGCTGGTGCCAAAACCCCAGATGTTTATACTCCAAAAACCAGGAGAGTGTGTCTGGGCAAGCATGGTTTTACCCTATTATAGTGAGAAAAACAAATGCTTTAGTGCTAACGAGCAATCCTAACTGTCAAAGCCAACGACAGTTATTGAAGAATAAATTCCCCTTGTTGGCATTGAGGTATTGTGTGGCAGAACGATCGCTGTGGATCGACTACTACCAGTCCAAAATAGTCGGAATCCCCCGCGTAAGTATTCCATTCAGTTGTAAACAAATTACACAATTGACCTTACCTTCTGTGACCAGAATGTTTCCAGTTCCTGTTATTTGTTGGAGGCTAAATTGCAGAGTCTTTTAGGAATAGTTGAAAGGGGTTGTATGTGGGAGACAGGTGGTGTCACAGACCATCTCCTCTGTTCAGGGATGATTTTTTTCAACCTTGACATAAATGGCTTCCCTCACTCCTCTTTCGTACCATCCATCCTCCCTGTCTAGAAACTGTACATTTTTGTTCTCAAAGGAGTGTTGTTTCTCCCTGAGGGGCAGGTAGACAGCTGAGTCTTGGCCTGAAGAGTTTGCCCATCTATGTTGTGCTATGTGTCAGCTTAGTGGTTGTTTTGTTTCCTCAATATATAAATCAGTGTAATTATCATTACACTGGATAGCAAACACCAGATTGTTTTTGTGGGCGTGGGGTGTTCGGTCTTTAAGATGCACAAGTCTCTGTCTCAGGGTGTTGCCTGGTTTGAAGTGTACTGGGATGTTATGTTGGTTAACAATTATTCTGAGTTTCTCAGATAGACATTATACATATGGAATGACAATATGTTTGCATCCGTCACCTTTTTCCTCCTCATCCACTCTGTTCTTCTTATTTCTGGAACTGGAAGCACTTTCCACAAATGACCAGCTGGGATATCTACAGGTTTTGATAGCTTCCCTCAAATGCCCTTACTCCTTCTCTTTGGCTTTTGGGTTGGTAGGAACCTTATCAGCGTTGTGTTGTAGGGTTCTCATAACGCCCAGTTTGTGTTACAGTGGGTGGTGTGAGTCAAAAAGTAGGTATTAATCTGTATGTGTGGGTTTTGGGAGGCCCCCAATTTATCCAATGTGGACATCACAGTCCAAAAAAGGCAAATAACTGTCTATGACATCCTCATGTGTGAACTTGTTATTTTTGTCCACTGAGTTAATGTGCTTGGTTTCTGATTTTCACCCATGAGATATCCACATATCTGTACCAATGACTTGGTGCTGTTCCCTTAAAAGAGCTCAAAGTTCCCTTTTCCATGTCCTCCATGTAAAGGTTTGCAACTGTTGGGGATACAGGTGATCCCATGGCACAACCATGTTTTTGTCGGTAAAACGTTGCCATGAATTCAAAGTATGCAGTGTTAATGCAAAAATCCATGAAAAGGCAAATCTGTTCTGGGTTTAGTGTGGATCTATTCTGTAAGGTGCGATCACATAGCAGAAGTTGCCTCAGTCTCTACTGCATTTTGGTTTGGAACAGGGAGGTGACGTCTATCAATCTGTGAATCTGTAATACTTAACCAATGTATAAGAATAATCCTGTATCCTGAATTGCCATAAACCAAAAAAGACCCTCCTCATGTCAGTGTGATATAAAAACTAATCCTTGGTACCTTCTCCTGGCCTTGACCCATTGCGAGGAACTTGAACTTGCTTCCAAAGCCAGTCCTTTCTGCCAGTTTCATGAGGTCACTACCTGGATCAGACCCAGGGCTTAGGATGAAGACAATGGGGGAGAACGGGGTGCTCTGCTCATGAATTACGTCAAAACTGATCACAGGAGGTTGCACATATCTAAGATAAAAAAGACATGGAGGATTTTAGTCATGATTTTGCCTCAAGTTATTACAGTAATTATTCTGACACTCATCAGTATACATTTTTTTGTTATCTGTTTATAACATGTAATGTACCCATTTTCTTCCGCTTATCCAGGCCACAGGAGCCACAATCTTAGTTAGACTTTCCTGTGTCCAACCACCTCCTGCAATTCCACTAGGGTGATTACGAGGAATAGTCCCTCCAGTGTGTCAGGTCAGTACCCAAGAAAAAAAATCTCACCAGGAAGGCATCTGGGAGTAAACCAAACTAGATTCCGAGGACAACTTAACAGGATCCTCTCAATGTTCTCAGAGTCCCTCAACAACCATTCACACTCACCCATACTAAAGGGCTTTTAATAGGAAAAAATGTGCATGACTCAGGTGAATGTGTTTTGAAATTACACTTGTGTGAATTGAGATAATTTTAGCACCGAGATCCTGTTATAATGCATCTGTGTTTGTGTAGACATGACATAAAGGTAAACAATTGTTACCTCTCGCCCATAGTGACAGTGACGTAATCTGTGATAGCTCTGTAGACTCTATCAACACGGAAACAACGCAGCAGGAGCAGCTTCTGAAAGTCAGTCAGCTTCTCGTCATACTTCATTGGTATGAGAGCCTGTTCTGGTGCATCCAAGTCATACCACTGTGATGAAAAACTGAATTCAGTTCAAGGAACCAGATGATATGTATCAAAGTAATGATTAGGTAGCCATTACTTACTGACTGCCATTCCGCGGAATTCCTGCCAACCTCATCAGGTAGAGAACCAAACTGCTCAGGAAAAAGCTCTGATAGTTTTACTACATCTTCCCAGCCAGCATCAGGCAGCCAATTACAAGTCTTTTGACGTGAAGTCTTTTCCAGTGACAGATTACCTTACAAAATAATTGGAAATATTTGCTTTTTGTTCACTGATGTAGTGTAAGCTCTCAAGAGTTTCATGATGTTTTATTTCACCTTTGATGAAAAACTCCAACTCCTCCTGAGGTACACGATCTTCCGCCTGCTCAATCTTGATCGTCATGTTGAAGGAGAAGAGCAGCTTGTGTTTTTCAAAAAGACCTGCGGATAAACAGAAAACTTTTGTCTCATTCAGTAAACAAAATAGACATGGATACTACAAGTTTTTACGTGCGGTACAAGTGCCTTACCTGTGCATCCATAATTATAAACATTGTATGTCAGGCTGTTCATAATGTTATTCAGTCTTTTTGGGAGAGAAGAATTTGCTGGAGATTTACGCAGGGAAAAGTCAAAGACTTCCAGATAGGAAGCCAGAGAGTACTGGTACATGCTGTTTACCAAAGCCATTTCTGTCAGTGCAAAGAACAAAATAGCACCACGCTTGGCAGCTGGCCGGTACCCGTTTCTGAGCACATCAATATCCACTGATGTCGTCACAGCCAACTTCAGTTTTTCAAACACCTAATAATCAAACCATGGAAATAATCAAATAGGCTGACCAAAGTTTTTCTTGGCGTTTAACGAACTGACCTCACTAGATTTGGACTTAGTTTCCTCTAACGTGTAGACTAGCTCAGTGTTATCCAACATGTTGCCTGTGGACGTGGCCAGTTCCCTGAGCAGTGTGTCACCAAGGTTCTTCAGCAGCTTCTTATTGTCACTTGTCTCTTGGATCAAAAACTCACGCTGCTCCTCCAGCTCCTTCTTTTCAAAGCCCATAATGACACTGAGCAATTGGTCCTCCAGACCCTTAAGGGTTACTAGATGTAACTCAGACAGATCAGACACTGGACACATTGCACACAAAAAGTGGTCGTCAAACCAAATGATCTCACCAGTATAATTGATAACCATAGCTTTTCCAAACACAGATGGGGAAAATTTGGGGTTTCCCAGTTTTGTGTTGAGGTAAAGCTTGAAGTTGGGATCATAGTCCACCTCTTTGTCACCCAGCATGATGACCTGCCTGCCTTCTGCTCCTTTCAGATTTTTCTCCAGGACATTGTCAATGACAGGGTCTATGTACTCATCTACATCTTGAAAAAGGAAGGGGAAGCCATATTTAATCGCCATCTCCAGCTGTTTCAGGAAGTCTGGATCATTGAAGGAAGAGATCTGTGGACAAAAGATCAAATAAATTGCTACAATTGTTCAAGCTAACTTTAATTCTGAGACTGTTCTGTAAAGAAACTTTGCATAAGTGTTCAGTACTTGATATACCTTAAGGTTATTGCGTGCCTCCTTCTTTTTAATCCAGTTAAGGGCTTGTTGTTGAGGGTCGATACACATGGGGAATCTGCTGCCTCTTGTTGTGAGGATCCCATTCTGCACTGATAGCTCATCTGGAGGCAAACCCTCTGACCCCCACCTGTAGCCCAAGGTTTATAAGACAATATAGTTTTCTTTGTGGTCACAGTGATGTCCAGCCAAAATGAAGATAAAAACAGTATAAAAAAGTTACTTTTTCTTACTTGCTGATTTCCACCTCATCAGTTAACAGATTGTCTACTTTGAAAGGCTGGCTCAAGGGAATGCCTTTTTCCTGCACATCATCAACCCATGTTTCGTACACCATCTCATTTCTGAAATCCCAGCTGAAGGCTCCCTCGTAGCTCAGAAAGGCTGAAGAGATCAGACAGTCACCCAGGAGACGCACGCGTCGTTGCTTCAGCTCCTCTAAGTCCTGTGTCCACCTGAAAAGAGCAACCAAATAAAAAACGAAATATGCTTTAGCTTCTCTAAGTCCTTTGTCCACCAGAAAAAAACAACTTAAGAAAGAACAAAATATGCTTTCGCTCCCCTAAGTCCTGTGTCCACCTGAAAAAAACAACTTAAGAAATAAAGAAATATGCATGCTAAAGTTAGTTAGTTGACATCTCACCTCACGTTCTCAGAGCTCAGACCAGAGATAAGTTTGTCAGCAGCTATCAGTCTCCTCTCCATGAGTTCAGCCTCCTCTTGGAGTTTCTGTTTTTCCGCAATAGCAGTTTGATATTTTTCTCCCAGTGCCTTCAACTCCCTCTGGATATCATTAAGCTCAGTCTGAATGAGCTCCAGCTCCTTCTTACTCTGAAAGAAGTTCCTTTCGAGACGCGCCACCTGCAAATATAAGTCTCATGTAAATGTTCATTCTGTATTTCCTCTCAAAAGACACTGAAAATGTCTTCGGTAGTTTCACTTACTTTATCTCTTTTGGGCTTTATCTCCCGAGCAACTTCACAGTAACCCACGACAGCTTCCACAAATTTGAACATTCCTGACCCCGCCTTGCTGATGGATTGCATCTCCTCAAGGGAGGTCCCAAGGATTTTCAGGAAGCCTGTAAAACAGAACTCTCAAAGAAATCATCGTTGCAGACGATTTACCATTGCTATCCAAGTACTCTTGAAGTCTACCCACCTTTGACGGTCTTCACCTGATTGGGACCAATGCTATCACAGTCCATTTCCATTAGTGAACGCAAGAAACCAGGATCTGACATCATCGCCTTAGCGGCTTGCCAGTTGATTTCCTTTTTTTTACACAGTACAAGGATACACTCACACACCACCTGCACTTGCTTGGGTGGCTTTGCAAAGGATCTGCACAACGGAGCAGAAGTAAAAAGTAGATTGAAGTGCCATTGACATTAATGCTTCAGAAAGAGTGTAGGTCACTGTTTATTTGGACAATGTAATCCTCAGAGTCAGAAAGAAAGTTGACCTGATCTCAGTGACATCAGATTTATCGAGGTCTTGCAAGGCAATCCGAGCTGCTTCTAATTGTGGCAGAGCTTCAGCCAGGGAAGTTTCTGCTTCTAACTTTTCAACAGCTATCACTTTGTTTTGCTCCTCAATCTCTTTGGCTTTTTCTTCTGCCAGCATTTTCTTCTCCTCAGCTAGAAGGAAGAGTTTGTGTTCATAACAAGTGTTTGGTTAGATTTTAAACCATTATTTTAAGCTATTAGGGTCTGAAGATAGGCTTTCACTGACCCACAGTTGTGTTAGAGGCAATCTCCTTCAGCATGATCTCACAAGCTGATGACTTTTCAGCGAGGACCACCTTCTGTTCTGCCAGTTTGATATTTAACTCATCCAGCTGCACACTGGCTTCCTTCAACTTATCCAACCCCCCCTCGAGGCGTTTGCACTGCGCTAGAACACGTAAACATGTTGTCACTTTTGGAAACTGTTTGGAAATGTGATCATTCAATTATATTCCATCCTTTTACCCAGAATATACTCATCCTTTTCTTTCAGGAGGCTCGAATATGTGCTAATAAAGTCCAAGTAGTTCTTTGGAGTGACATAGTTAGCGCGTCTAAGTTTCTGCAGGAACAGTATGCTGTAGTCTCCCACAGATTTATGGACCATGCAGACATGCTCTATAACAGCGTGAGCGTGTTCCCGGGGAATCATTTCACTTTCACCTGTAGATTTGCCAAAAAGCACAGCAAAACCTGACAATCAGTTAGAAATATCAACAAAACAAGTAGTAAGGCAGCCAATCAGCCAGTAACCATAACATACCAAAACTCTATAAACATTATTATTCGTAACTCTTTTCTTCCAATATAAAATCCTCCTGTTTGAGTAAAAAAAAATTACGGCTATGGCGTCATTCGTAACACATCAGTCTTCTTTAACGTAACAGTTTTTTGTTTATGCTCAAGGTTTAGGAATGAGTGTGTAAAAATAAATAATGTAAACTGTATTACATTTTATTTATTTATTAGGTGAAATTAAAGTAACCAAATGAAATGGTAAATGGGTTGTACTTATATCGCACTTTTGTACCTTTTTTTAAGGAACTCAAAGTGCTTTGACACTATTTCCACATTCACACATTCACATACTAATGGTGGGAGCTGCCATGCAAGGCGTTAACCAGGACCCATCAGGAGCAAGGGTGAAGTGTCTTGCTCAAGGACACAACGGACGTGACTAGGATGGTAGAGGGTGGGGACTGAACCAGGAACCCTCAGGTTGCTGGCACAGCCACTCACCCAACCGCGCCACACCGTCCCGAAGGTTGATTTTGAAGGTTTAAATGTGTTTTATACAAACCAAGGAAAGATTCAGCTACAGCAAGTAGCGCCTGTGGAGGCCAAGGCAAGAACCAGTCTATAACAGTGTTGTTCATCAGTCCTGGGAAAGATTCAGAAGTGGTTCTAATCAACAAGGTTGTATTCACACCAAGATAAATTGTAATTTTTGCCAGTTTACCTGGAAAGTTTCGGCAGCGTGTCCTCAGGGTGTCTCCCACAGGAGACATGCCTAATACAATGTGCAGATTGCTCGCACTTTTATTGACAAAATATTGCCACACACTGTCTTTAGAAGGACCTGATCCGTTTTTGAGGGCCTCGTCACGAAGCTGATTGAGAACAGACTCTTTCTCATCATCAGGAAACAATGCAGGGACAATGCCTATCCAAAATATCCACAATAACAGTCAGTTTGGGCTTAAGCAAACTAAACTCACTGATATTAAAAGTGAAGTTCAACCTGATGTAAGCATGTTATTGATGAGTTCCAAAAAACCTTCCTCAGCGACATGAGCATCAGTGAAGAGAAACACAGTCTTCTTATCTTCGATGCCCAGTTTCAAATATAATGTTTTCAAGTCTTCACGAAAGTGTGATTCGCAATATCCTCTGCTCAATGTTATCTCAAACACCTGAGGAATCCAGAATGACAATTTACTGAAATGCATTTAAACATTATGAACTTTCTATTTCAAAATAGCTAATCAGGCAGACATTTTAAAACTAGGTGTCAGTAGAATTTAATTTCTAATAACATATTTTAGTTTCACCTCACAGTCAGCAGTGAATGCAGCCAGCTTAGTGATGGACTGCTTGCCTGAGCCTCCTACACCCACAAGCAGAGCATGACCACGATCGATGCGGATAATACGGTGCACGCGGGTCAGATGTTCCAAGGCATCATCGAAAAGGACAAGGTTCATCCTAGACTTTCTATCGTTGTATTCCTCTAAAATCTCCTGTAGAATGCAGAAATAAAATGTGTTATCCGAATCAGCCCCAAAATGTAATCCCTTATTCCTTAACACATTTTCTCAAAGGTAAAGGAAAATCCACCCAAAACATTTTGAGCTATCTATAGCGGAATGAAAGAAAGGTAGTGAAGCCTCTCGTCAGTCATCCTGTGTCTTTGTCTCTGTGGGTGAGGCGGGTCCACGAGCATGCACACACATAGAAGTTGAAGCTCCGATCGAAAAGTTAGGTATAGATGATCCGGATAATCCCGAAAATGTTATGCTTTGTTCTTCATCTCCTTTCTGACATTTCCTAAAAATGTTTAACAAAAATCTGCCCTCTAAATCCTTATTTTGCTAAATAACTAACTGACAGACAGACCGACAAACCAACAGCAAAAATGACATAACAAGAACATGATGATACCTGAAACAAAGCTTTAGAAGCATCATAGTCCTGCAGGTCCTCATAGACTCTTGGTTCAGTTTCACTCAGGGCAGTCCTGTAGTCTCCGAAAAGGACTGGGTCTTTCATAACATCATCCATGTTTGCCTTGAAATTCTCGTCAACTAAATTTTTTATAAGGCCCTGAACCTGCAAGTAAAACCAACTCATGGTATATGTACTGTAGATAAAAACTTAACCCCACAACATGAATTTGTTTTAAAATACTGTCTATACTGTAAGTGTACTGTATAATGCAGACTGGGACTAATATGTAATGCGAATTTCCCGACTGGGGTGTCTAATCCTCATTTTCAAATTTGTGAAAATATCTGACCTGTCATCACGGTATATATAAAAATTGAGTGTATTATTATGGTACAATATTTACCAAGTTCTTGTCTTTCTCATCAATGAGTCTATCGTGGAATATCCTCAGACACTCATTTCTCCAGACTCGCACAAACATAGAGACTGTTGAAAACCTGTTACATTGAAACGTAAAGTAAAGTAAACATTGTAAACACAAACACACATTATACAGGGGTAACATCTGTCGAATCAGTCAATTGGCTTGATCAAACCTTTCAGACTCAGTAAGGGTTAGTCCATTGTAGACTCTTGATAGGTCTCGTAGGTTAAAAATGTAGTGGAACTTCGCTGGAGTAGGTGGAAGATCTTTGACGAGGCTGTTATACAGTTCCAGTGTGCAGAAGGTGACTTTATCACAAACCTTCTGTACCACATCCTCAAAGTTCTGAAATGTTCAGTCAAATAAATTATACAGTAGAAAGGAACGACAACCCCAGCCTTTATGAAACGATACTACTCACTTTGGTGTGGCCTTTGATAATGGAACAATAGATTAGGTTGAGAGCCTCAACTTCAGGGAAAGGGATGCTGAAGACATTAAAGAGGGAAACAAAGCGGGTGTCCACCTCGTTCCTTCCTCCTCCTGCCTTCCCCATGGCAGCAATGAAGCCAAGGTCTTTGAGGGTTTTGTAGGTGAGCTCCTTCCCGCGGTCATAAATACCTCCTCGGTCCAATAAGAGCTTAAGCAGTGCAATAGGCTGCTGTGTGCCGTAGCTATCCACCTGTATAGTGAACACAATACTGTCGAATGTCAGCTTTTCACTCTACAGTCAAAAAGAAGCATAGTCTGGGTGGTACCTTTGGCATATTCATGTCATCTATAAAGACCAGCAGTCTTTTGCCCATGGGAGGACCATAGATCTCTTTGGTTCGTTTCTCTACATTGGCCTCCAAGTTCCTCTGAAGGTCCATTGAGGTTGTCCTGGATGAAAGGTTGATGGTCAAAGTAATCTGGTGGTAGAAAAAAATAAAAAAAATAAACTAAGGACTGTTGTTTATGCTTTAATTAATAGTTAACTCACACTTGTATCGGCATTTTGGTGCTTTAGAAAGTTATGAATGGTGGCGGTTTTGGAGGTCCCAGAGTCTCCAACTAATAGCACAGACTTCTTTATCTTTACCAGCTGTCCCAGGATCCAGCTAGTTCTTGTGGTGTCCACGGTTGGGACTGAGACAAAGAAGTCAGATTTCAACCAAAGAAGGAAGAAGCTTTGTCAAACAGTGTTTCCACCAAGCATTACAGTTGAGCTAATTTTACAGAACAGGTACCGGTACATGTATTTTGATGTCAGTATCAGCATGAATGTGAGCATGAATGATTGTGTCTCCAGGTGTGCTCTGTGATTGACTGCCAACTAGGCTACCTGTCACCGAAAGTCAGCTCGGATGGGCTGTCCTGAACAGGATAAACGTGAGAAAATGAAATACAGGTGGATTATGACGGATAATTCAAAGCAATTGTTGTTTTAGGATAATGTCATTACACAGTACTAAATATATACTACAGTACTCTGAACAGTTCCATGGTGAACTAAAACATACTGCTCGGTGTAAAAGTGGCTTAAATGTGACCTATGATTATTTTCCTCTTGCCGGACTTACAAATGTTGGATACTCGCATTAAACAATGCAACAAGCTTAGCACACCTATCTTTGGGAAGTGTTGCCCATTCCTCTTTGCAGCATCTCTCAACGTCCACCAGGTTGGATGGGAAGCATTGATTTTCATCCAGGATGTCTCTGTACATTGCTGCATTAATCTTAGTCTTGTCAGGAAGGTAACCAAGAACTCGATGCTCACACTGTTAGATATGCAGCATTCCTTTGTGTAATGCTGGAAGAAGGACAATCATCTCTCCAGCAATCCACCAATCGAACCTGTATGGTATAGTGGCCAGACGGAAGCCATTTCTTAGTAAAACGTTTGCCAAAACGCAACTGAAAGACTCTCAGACCATGAAAAAAACAAATGTATTTGGTCTGATGAGACAAAGATTGATGTCTTGGGCCTGAATGCCAGGCGTCGTGTTTGGAGGAAACCAAACACCGGTCATCACCAGGCCAATACCCTCCCTACAGTGAAGCATGGTGGTGGCAGCATCATGCTGTGGGGATTTTTTTCAGCAGTAGGAACTACGACACTAGTCGGGATAGAGAGAAAGATGAATGCAGCAATGCACAGAGACATACTGGATGAAAATCAACACTTAGCCAACCTGATGGATCTTGAGAGGTGGTGCAAAGAGGAATGGGCTAACTGCCCCAAGATAGGTGTGCCAAGCTTGTGTTATTACAAACCCTAAAACCAGTGAAGTTGGTACACTGTGTAAATCGTAGTTAAAAACAGAATACAATGATTTGCAAATCCCTTTCAACCTATGTTCAATTGAATACACTGCAAAGACAAGATATTTAACGTTCAATCTGAAAAACGTTCTTCTTTTTTGCAAATATTAGCTCATTTGGAATTTGATGCCGACATGTTTGAAAAGAGCTAGCAAAAGTGGCAAAAAAGACTGAGACAGTTGAAGAATGCTCATCAAACACTTTTTTGGAAAAACCCACAGGTGAAAAGGCTAATTGGGAACAGGAAGATGCCATGATTTGGGTATAAAAGCAGCTTCCATTAAATGCTCAGTCATTGACAAACAAGGATGGGGTGAGGGTCACCACTTTGTGAACAAATGCGTGAGAAAATTGTTTAAGAACAACCTTTTTCAATGAGCTATTGCAAGGAATTTAGGGATTTCATTATCTAAGGTCTGTAATATCATCAAAAGGTTCAGAGAATCTGGAAAAATAACTCAACGTAACATTGAATGCCAATGACCTCGGATCCCTCAGTTGGTACTGCATCAAAAACCAACATCAGTGTGTGAAGGATATCACCACATGTGCTCAGGAACACTTCAGAAAACCCCTGTAAGTAACTACAGTTTGTCGCTACATCTGTAAGTGCAGGTTAAAACTCTACTATGCAAAGCGGAAGCGATTTATCAACAACAACCGGAAACGCAGCCGGCTTCGCTGGGCCTGAGCTCATCTAAGATGGACTGATGCAAAGTGGAAAAGTGTTCTGTGGTCTGACGAGTCCACATTTCAAACTGCTTTTCGAAACTGTGGACTTTGTGTCCCCCACATCAAAGAGAAAAAGAACCATCAGGATTATTTCAAGTGCAAAGTTCAAAAGCCATGATATGTGATGGTTTGGGGGTTTATTAGTGCCCAAGGCATGGGTAACTTACACATCTGTGACGGCACCATTAATTCTGAAAGGTACATACAAGTTTTGGAGCAACATATGTTGCCATTCAAGCCACGTTATCATGAACGCCCCTGCTTATTTCAGCAAGACAAGGCCAAGCCACGTCCTACAACAGCGTGGCTTCATAGTAAAAGATTACGGGTACTAGATTGGCCAGCCTGTAGTTCACACCTGTCTCCCAATGAAAATGTGTAGTGCAATATTAAGCGTAAAATACGACAACAGAGACCCCGGACTGTTGAACAACTTAAGCTGTACATCAAGCAAGAATGGGAAAGAATTCCACCTGAAAAGCTTCAAAAATTGGTCTCCTCAGTTCCAAAACTGAATGTTGTTCAAAGGAAGTAACACAGTGGTAAAAATGCCCCTGTGCCAACTTTTTTTCAATGTATTGCTGGCATTAAATTCTAAGGTAATGATTATTTGCCCCAAAAAATTAAGTTTCTCAGTTCGAACATTAAATATCTTATCTTATCAGTATATTCTAATGAATATAAGTTGAAAAAGACTTGCAAATCATTGTATTGTGTTTCTATTTATGAATTACACAACGTGCCGACTTCCCCGGTTTTGGATTTTGTATATTCCAAGAGATTTGAGGCTGTAATTACTGCCAAAGGTGCATCAATAAAATATTGAGCAGAGGCTGTGAATATTTACATACATGTGATTTTTTTTTTTTTTTAAATGTGCAAAATGCATCAAAATACATTTTTTTTTACATTGTTAATATGGGGTACTGTCTATAGAATTTTGAGGACAAAAATGTATTTATTCCATTTTGGAATAATGTAACATAACAAAATGTAGAAAAAGTGAAGTGCTATAAATACTTTCCGGATGCACTGTACATAAAAAGGGGGGTTGAAAATGTGACTGTGAAGCAACAATTACGAAAAAGCATATCCAATATTATCTAGACCACATGGAAGTGTGTTAAATGTAGATAACAATCCTCATAGGTCTCTTTTAGGAGCATATACATATGCTGATTTAACATTAATGAACCTCTTACCGAGAATATCAAAAAACTTCATATCAGGGTTGTGGATGTATTTGGCGACCAGAGAACTCCAGGGAACCCACTTCTGCCTCATTTCGTCAAAATGGAAATCATACAGTGTTGGCAGATGTCCTGTATGAATGGCACCTATTAGAACTCACTGGACGCAATTGATAATTATAGAAACAATTTACAGTAGTTCAACTGTTTTCATTTTTTCAATAATTAACACTTAAAACAATACAGCACATTTTTGGCAGTCTAATTAATGAGGAATACTTTAATAATATCCAACAAGTCATACTTCTTAGTGACAGTGTATGTAAAGTAAATGTATGCATGAATCAGCCTGTATTCCAAATTCAGCTCTTACCTGGGATCTCACCGAGTCCAGCCAATGTTTTTTCAGCAGTAACAATAGTTAAACCAGAAAGGCTTTTGATTAGGCCGTCAAATTTTTCCCTCCCATCGTCCAGCAACGTGGCCCCGAGAGAGAGGTACAAAGCTTCCAGGAAGTAACACTCCAAGACTGCCTCACTTTGGTTCTCCGCGTCAAGGAGGGAATCAAGGATCATGCCAAGCTGGGACACCTAAACATATCGCCAACACTTTCAATCTGAGTCAGCTGGATCAGTGGTGATTCATTTAGCTTTTCTGTAAAGGGTGTCATTGTGCTATGATCCTACCATGTTCAGATCTGTTTGAGGGACAACAGTCTTCAGTTTCTGGCCCTGTTTTCCATCTACAATACCTTCAACAATCATGTCTATTGAGCTGTGCACATATTTTTCAAATAGTGTATCAAGTACTTCTTGTTCCTATAGAATAAATGAATGTTATAAAATAACACAGAGTGTAAGTTCAGCTCTAACACAATGAATAGGATCTTCCTCGTACCTTGGGAGGTTTGTTTTTCAGCCATTTCTGCCAATAAGGGGTGTATCGCAGGTTTTTGGGGTCCACATAAACCATTCCACATCGAGATACTGTAGCAGGTGAAGCATACTGCAAATCTCCAACCTGCATTCATAAAAACATCAAAGTACAGGGAATGTAGTATATATAATGTGGATCTTAACTTAATCAGGTATATTTAACACTTTGGATGTCTTACAAACCTCAAACAGCATGGCACAGTGATTTTGCAAACGGATGCGTTCTCCATTAGCCAGAGTAAGAAGCTTGTTGTCATCCATCACAGAGTTCATGTTTTCCACCCACAAGGCATCCACATCACCATCAAACAGGATGTACCTACAAGTTCGAGTGCATATGTTCAATGTGCACAAAATTATATTTACTTTGACACAAACAAGATCTATCCAAATGTTATACTCTCCATCAAATTTCAATCTTACCTCCTTTCTTTTTTTTCAGTAGGCTTGTTGATTTCGCGAAAGATATTGGATAAGACCCCATCAGTCCAGTCTCGAGTATCAGGATCCAGAATACCATAGAGTTCGATTACACTCACAGCTTTGGGGTTCAGGGGATATAATTTAGTGTGCATTGCCAATCTGGAAATGAGATATAATTACAATAACTGTTTTTGATTTGCAAAAAAGGACCCAGACGCTGGTTTATCCAAACCAACACTGACCTGGTTTGAGCCTGACATAATGTGCTGATTACAACTGATTTCCCTCCACCTGTCGGTCCGACTATCATTGTCGTGTGTCGAGTCATCATTGTTTCATACATCTGCACCACTTTATCTACCTGAAAGCACAGACAGCATGAAATGTGCATGGGGTTTAACATAACCATGTTTAAGATGCATTTACTTTATACAGCAGAATCTCATTGAATTGACACTGAGAATTACATAACACACCTGAATAGGCAGCAAGATATAGTTGTTTTCATGCAGAATGCCTTCTACAGCATCATTGAAGTCAGGATAGCGAACGCGGGGGCATTCCAACCCGGGAAACAGGTCTGAGATCAGTCCGAGGAACAAAGGTACATCTTCAAACACAAACTTTGGAAGGTTCATGTCCCTCAAGGCTCGCATTAACACCACATCCTACAATAAAGAAAGTAATAAAAACATTTAATTTGATGCAATCATGAAACTAAATGTTCAATTCAACAAGAAAAGGCTGTCAGAAATCAAACTATTGATGTTTAAACTATTTGCTGTGATGTGTGTGTTTGTATATGAACCGTACAATATGTTTGATAAAACCATTGTAGAGTAAATGATGGATGAAGTCTATGTAATCTGTTGAATCTATTTAATTATAACTGATTTGATAGCATTTAGTTATATTAAAGTGTAAAGAAAATTATTGTTTGTCCAAGATAATGAATAACTCAATGCAAAGATGTACTAAGTGTTCGCTCTACTGTGGTGCAAAACGACAGTTGTTAAGATGCAAAGAAGAAAGATGGTTGTTAGGATGGAATCTGTCACGTGTTGGATGCATCTTTGCAATGTGACCCCAAGATGCAGCAAGAGGTGAGTAAATTAATATTTTTTAATGTAAACAAAAGGGACACACTTACAAAGGAGTGTGGACAAAAGAGAAAAGGTAAAGCAAATGCTAAAATAAACGCATAAGACACAGAACTACCTTTGCAGAATATTTAGCATAACACTCCATGCACCCATTCATTTTCTACCGCTTGTTTCTTTCGGGGTCGCGGGGGGTGATGGAGCCTATCTCAGCTGCATTCGGGCGGGAGGCGAGGTACATCTTGGACAAGTCTCCACCACAATGCAGGGCCAACACAGATATACAGACAACATTCACACTAACACTCATTCACTAGGGCCAATTTAGTGTTGCCAATCCACCTATTCCCAAGTGCATGTCTCTGGAGGTGGGAGGAAGCCGGAGTACCCGGAGGGAACCCACGCAGTCACGGGGAGAACATGCAAACTCCACACAGAAAGACTCCGAGCCCAAGGATTGAACCCACGACCTTCGTATTGTGAGGCACATAGACTAACCAGGTTCCACCGTGCTGCCTTAGCATAATATGCAGGGAATAAAAAACGAAAGGCAGATCATACAGCATTGACAACAAAAACAACAATGAACTAACGCTGTCGGACTAAATAGGAAACTGATTGGCGACAGGGCTCCAGGAGCCAGTACTGAGGATAGACAAGGGGAGTGAAACTACTAAAATAAGAGTACTGGACAGAAACTAAAACACCACACAAATGAGGAAAAAACAAAATGAGTCCAAAACAGTCACAGACAAAATTACCCTCATTAGCATCTCATTCAGTTCACGGATTCAAGGAACGTTGCTGGTATGACAGTAAAGTTCCTTCAATCCTTGCATATGTTGCTTTCTTGAACTGAATGGACTGCTAACGAAGGTGATTCCATGTTAACGACAGTTGTTGTGCTGGCAGAAGTCTCTTTTCTTTGCATTTTAAGAGCTGTCAATTTGTACCAAAACAGAGGGAAACCTTTAAATTACTTTGGATCAGACACCAAGCGCTCCGACTAGATCTGTCATATCTAAGTCTGTGAACAAAGACTGATGAAGCCTGCTCAAAAGGGGATACTAGTCTTCTAAGACAATCTTAACAGTCCACTTGTGATCGATTCAATGCATAATTAACCGTGTATTTAATTCAAAAATGAGGTCATTACCTCAGGGAGGTCTGGTGAACCTCTCTTTAGTTCTCCTGCCATCACTAGGACAGATTTTAGGGCTCGCAATCCAAAGTCATAATGAGACTGCTTGGACAGCTGCTCTCTTGCTAACTTATAGAGGACTGTCATCTTCTTCGCAAGGACCTAAATGAATCAAGACCAGATAGAAATCCTTAGTAATGTGCAAGCATATTAGCAAACACATTTGCTGTCACCTTTGCCATTAGGAAGCCCTCGGAGAAGAGCATGATCTCACATATCTGCTGCAAGTCGGGCACGATCACTACCACAGGCCGAAACAGAGCTTTGACTGATTCAGGCAGCTCTGTACGCCCAGCATAGCCTGGGTTCATGGTGATGAAGATGCCAATTCGGCTATCCAGGGTAATCTCATGACCTTCAAACTGATGTCCAAATGAAAAGGTGGTTGGCGAAAGTACAGAGTAACAATCATGTTGTATAATAAGAATTAAGTGTGCCATTGTATGATTTGAGAGACTTACATTGAATATTTTAAGGTAGAGAATGAGAGCATTGCGGATGGTTTGGATTTGAGAGGAGATAACCGAAAGGACTGAGGCATCAATACGGTTAAATTCATCAAAGCAGCCCCAGGCTCCACACTGGGCCAAGCCAGAGAGAATCTTCCCCACAGCCTGCACAGGAAGGTAGAGAGTTCAGGAACACTCAAAACTGACAAAAAGGGTTTTTATATGCAGGTGGGTTCATTTGGTTCGTTGGAATATAATCGATCATTTTACATTTGAAGCTTCTCACCATGTAATCCATGCCTTCACCACAATTAGTAACCACACAGAGCAGGCCCAAAGCCTTGGCCAGATCTTTGGTGGACTCTGTCTTACCAGTACCAGCTGGTCCAGCAGGCGCCCCACCCAGGAACATGGAGAGAGCCTTCAACACAAATACATACCTGCATTAACAACTGTTTGTCTGTATAATCAAATTGGTAGGTATTCAGAAACCTGCGTGATTGTGAGGTATATGCGGTCAGTAAGAGGCGTTATCACCAATCGACCGTTCAAGCCCATGTATTCATAGCCGTAAGAAAAAAATGCACTGCACTGACGAACAACTAGATTGTCTTCTTCATGCACCCAATAGAATCTCAGTTGGCTTTCCCACTCAAATTCTTTTGCATCAGTTATACTGTGGAGAGAATAAAACAAAAAAGTTCACTTTTCCACGCAAGTTGCCAGTTTTAATGGTTTATATGAGCACTGAACGTTATACCTGTTCAACACAAAACTGTCTACAATGTCTCTTGCATGGACGTCTATGATAAGGACAGTGTTAATCTTCCGTCTGTCATTTTTCTTCATAGGTTGCGTTATACGTGTTACCAACTCATCAATCTGCTTGTGCATTTTGGTGGCGTAGTTCTTCAGAGCATATTTTTCTCCTTTTTTCAAGTTGTTGAAGACATCCTCAACCTCCCATGTCCACCACACTTGATTTGTGGCCAGTACTACCATGCCCTGGAATAACAACATCCAGTCCACTCTGAAAAACAAAAAGAGACTTGATGTGGGTATGGTTTCCTTCACTAAGAGAAACAAACTTCTTCAAAATCCCCACATACCTTCCTCTGTCCTCACAGTAGCGAAATATTGCTTCCTTAGTGATTAGTCGATTAGTTTTCCTCATCTCATTTAAGACTCCTGTCATCCATTCCTCCACCCTTCCTTTGACTGGGACTGCCTTTATAAACTCCATCACCTCACACTCAGCAGACACCATGGCTCCAGCTGAAGTATCCCCACCGCTCTCAGCATCAAACCGCAGTGATGCGATGTTGTCATACATCTAGTAAGAATGGAACACACACCTAGTAATTTTACACACCTGGACAAACAACTGCAAAACGTGTTTAGTGGTTCTTTGAGACACAATAACCTTCTACTCTTACCTTTATAATATGCTCCTGTACACAATCATGGTGACTACTGCCCAGAATGCTGAGTAGTTCGTCATCAGAGATGAAGAAGAAGCGTGGGAAAGCATGCCGCTTAGAATCCAAGTAGTCATTGAGACTCTTTTGGCACCTCTCTAGGTTCTCGCTTAGAGTCTGCAGGTCATTCAGCCGGTTGGGAACCAGGCAACAGCGCTTAATGTTTGGGTTGTTATGAGCATCACTCATTATCTACACAAATTGAATTATATTATCTAATTTTTACATTTCAATTATTTATTCTGTGAATGTTAGAATCAGGGGCGTCGCCAGACATATTTCACTGAAGCACGTGCCCCACTGTTGATCTGCAGTGCCCCAGTAAAAATTTCACCAATAAAAAAAAACGCTTCAGAGTTTTAAGTCTACATAACATAGACAACAGCGCACATACTACTTAGTATGGTAATTGATTGCTACTGTATTCACTCCACGAAACAATGAGCACATGGCTAATTAATATGGTAATTTATTCACGTGTGGATCGAGACTTCAGTTGAGAGAGAGAGAGAGAGAGAAAGAGAGAGAGAGAGAGAGAGAGAGAGGATGAGAATCACTGCTGAGGTAGGTAACGTTAGCCAACAACAATTTGTTAATTACATTATTTTGATTTTGATTTGACTCAAACTTTAACTCCTAGATGGATATCAGAAAGTTATTCGCCTGCAGCAGAGAAGAAGCAGCAGGAATGTAAGTGAAGTCCTAGCTAGCTAGGCAACATCATTGTCTTAAGTTGATGCTAAGTTAGCTAACGTTATTCCTTGTATCAAGACAAAAATATTCATTTGCTGAACGAGCTGTCGGGGGAATTTCCAATGAACGTGAAACATAATGTTGGTTATTGTCTGCTGGTTCTGCATCAATGACGATTTGGAGTAAGCATGTATGAGTTGAGTGCATTTCAAATGGTTTATCTTCAGGAAGAAAAGCATTTTTCCATATCATCAAGTCGTGAGCCAAATTTTTAAATCTTTCAAGTTTATTTCACAGAAAAATAGCACAGTAGACTTGTCTTGTTAATCGGTGTGACTTTGACTAAAATAATTTTGTTTTGTCACCAGAAAAATGGCTACAGCTAAAGGTCTGGTTTTGTTTCCAGAAAAAATGGTAAAATTTCTGTATTTGTTTTCAGAAAGATGGCTGAAAATATCGGGTTTCGTTGCCCCATTTAGATTTAAAAAAATATATATTTCCATGTCTGTCCTGAGTCCTCCTCCAACTTGTTAGTCGGTTTACCTTTTGCTAAAATACTCACTAATAGTCACTAGAAAAATGGCTAAAAATATTTGGTTTTGTTGCCAAAATTTGATTTTTTTCTCCCTAAACTTTTTTTTTTTCCATGCACACATCTGACTGCAACTCACTGAAAATGACACACAATCCACTTTTATGTCACGACCCACCAGTTGGGAATCACTGGTCAACTGTATAACAGTTACTGTAATATTTCCATGTCTGTCCAGAGTGATTGACCACTTTGCAAAAATGAAAAGGAGACGTTACAGTTTACTTCTCAGAAAATGATTCCCTGAACAGACACACAACAGTTGTTCATTTATTCTACTACTGTGGCTTTATTGTTTTGTGTATATTTTATAGTTTTGTGTATCTAAAATAGGATTAGCCACATTGCCATAAATTGAAATTAAATAATATAAAAGAACCCAGAGATGTAGGGGTGCTTTATTTCGTGTTTTACTTTAGTAGATGTTAAATTTGCAGATAACTACTGCGATATATATATTTCAAAATGATTCATTGCTCTTCCTTTTTGCTTTTACCAGTAGCAGTTTAGAAGTCTGGAGTAAAACTGTGCACAAGTAGGTCAAATGCATTAGTTAATTTCAGGTGGTTAATCAAAGATTCATACAACATAATCTGATATGATTTCATAGTTTAAAGCACTATTTATGTGTTTTTTATGATGAATAAGTGCTAAAAATGTTTTTGCTTGCGCGCTTTGCACGCTCACATGAATTATTTGTGTCCCAGGTGTGCCCCAGTACAGTATTAGGTCTAGTGACGCCCCTGGTTAGAATAACACTCACATCTTTGAACCTTTTGTCAATGTTGTCAAATTTTTTGGCTTCCTCTGGTAATTGTGAGGAAATATCTCCACCAATGAAGATGCTTTCCAGGTACATCCATTTCCGTTGTACCAGCAACCAAACCTGCAGAAAATGTGAAACGCAAAAAAAAAAAGATTTGCTATACATTCACATTTGTTACATGTCGATGGTAGATTGGATCAGTATGGTTGACCTCTATAGTTTCACTAATAAGGGACAAGTCTTTCTCCCATTGTTGTATGGTGCACAAGAAAGGTCCAACAAAACGACTTCCTGCCATGCTTTGCAAATTCATGGCATCATTGTCCACAATTAACAGGATCTCATCCACTGCACCCAAAACAGAGCACTGTTGCTGGGGTCCTTTACTGTAGGCCTGTATGTTGAATTTCATGCTTCCCCATGTTTCAACCACCTCCTTCACACCCTAAGAGATACATATAGAGATTGTTAAGATTCTTAAATGTTATTTTAAAGTTATACAAGGCTTACCTTTTCAATACCAAGCTCTTTTACACCTGAAGTGACAATTTCACCTATGACATCAGCATACTTATGAAGTTCCATTGCAAACATGTTCTCCAGAGTGAAGCTGCTGGGATTCATATCAAAACTAGTTCCAGTCCTTTCCATCAATTCCTTCCAGTGTCTGTAGAACAAAATATAATCATTTTGGTATTTTTCAATTGTAATTTTATATCTAGGACTTAGATTGTGTGCATTCTATATGTATGTCATATGGAGAACAATAAAGAAAGTATGAGTAACCTTTTATTCATCAGTATTGGTAAAAACCTAAAATACATACATAACACTTGGATGAAGAGAGATAATATGTAAAAGCTCCCTGTAACCCTAAAAAGTACAAGTGGTAGAAAATGAATGGATGGTTGGATTGCTGCCAAGTGATGAGCGGAATTACTGACCAATGGGCCCCGCCAAACAGACTTGACAAACCCCACACATTAATCAAGTGAATTCGCAAGGCTTGTTGGTACTCCCTGGTCATTAAATCCAACCCCAAAAGGATGCAAGAATGCAAGATAGTGGCCAATGACAAAGAAGAATGCTGTCAAATTGAAAGAAACATTTCTTTACCTGGTTTGCACAAGGATATATTAACTGTAGCTTAAGGATTTGGTGAAGCCCAAACTTGGTAGTGGAAGGACATGTGGAAAATCTTAAATGGCTTCAAATAAGTTGTGGTCAACCCCAAGTTTTCAGGAGGTGGGAATGTAGAGTTGACACTTTGCCAGTGTACTTATTTTTGACACTAACCGATGACAATAAAAAAAACAATGTATACAAGCAACTGTAATGAGTTTGCAGGTTGGCTGACCATTGCTGCCTTAAAAGGGCTGATAAATTCAGACACTGAGATAGAGGTCAGAGTGAAGCCACTGCTCTTTCACATTGAAAGAAGTCATGTCAGTGATAGATGCGGCCAATAAAGATGTTAGATAGTTAGACACTTCCAATAGAGGTGAATACGGCCAAAGAAACCCCAGGGGAGACCCAGAACAGGAGGGATCCAATCTGTCCTGAACACACCAAGACATCCTCCAGTAGGAAAATAAAAGCTGGGTTAACCTGTCTGTTTTTACTACTAATTCCAAACAAGAAACAGTTACTTTCAATGGATAAAGTATTGTGAAGGACATCATTAATCACAGATAGTCGAATGAGGGGCAAAAGCCATCACGATCACCACCCTAATACATTTTAAAAAATAGAACAATTGCTCACTGACCTTTCTCTGAGGGCTTCATTTTTCAGGTCCAGCAGAAGGGGAAGCGAATCTCTGAATTCTTTCATTCTGCCTTCTAGAATATAGGCCACAGGCAGAGTTCGCACATCTTTGGGCAACTTTCTAAAATCTTTTAGAAAACCTTCAACACCATCCTGGAGAGAGTAAATATCCAAGTCCGCCCATAAAGTCTGAGACCACTTGTTTTTTGCAGCCTAAGAAACAAAACCAAGATCCACAAAATTACAGGTAAGTGCGACAGATCATTTGTGTGATATCAATGGTTTTCAGCTGCCAATAAACTCAACCTTTTGGTCCTGGTATATGTCATAAACCTTCCGGAAGCCATTCATGTCTTTTTGAATGCTGACGATCTCAGGGTACACAGTGACAGGTAGGTCTAACAGCCTCTCAGCATTAGCTAGATCCTGCCGTCCCTCCACCATCTTGGCAAGCTCGGCTTCATATGATTCCATTAATGATAGTCCTGCAAAGAAAAAGGGAGCAATCAATTTAATGGAATTCTCACCAGAATTATTGCGATGATTATGTATCAAAAACCTTTATCTAAATCATCTCCCACTGCTCCAGGGCCTTCTGTATTAAAGCTATTGACAAAGACGGACAAATTCTGTTGAAATTCTTCCGTCATCCCTTTGGTAGTCTTTGTGGAGCAGAGAGAGAAAATGGTTTTGCACAACAAATTGTGGGTGTTGAACAGTCAATAATTGTAGGTCCTTACCGCTTTAAATGATATCTTGACATTGGTCAAACTCCGATCGACTCGCCTCGATTCAGCAAACAGGTCATTCCAAATCTGATTAATATTTTCCATCAGTTCCTTTTCATCCTCTCCAACCTAGGCATAAAATGTCAAACTCAATAAGTCCAAACTGAAAATTAAAAATAATGAAATGCAAGTTTTTAAAAACATCAAATACCTTACCTGAACTTTGTACATAGCTAGCGTTCTGTATTTCTCCTGGATATCTGTGATGCTCAATTTTACATTTAGAGACATGTCTCTAATATCTGAGATAGTCCCAAGGACATTCTTCAAGTTCTCAAAAGTGTCAGGACTCTGTTGGAGCTTCTCAAAGAGTAGCTATTAAAAACACATGATCAAAATAACTATAAAAAGGAGGGAATCGATAACGTTTATGAGTGATATATGCTGAAGCATAAAATTGCATTACCATGAGCTCCTCTTTTAAGTTTAAGAGTTCCTCTTTGGCTGATTTGTTTAGTAAACTACCCAGCGAATGAATCCAGGACTCTGCAATCTCTTGCACAGTGCGGCCCAATGGCTCGAGATTTAGTTGGATGACATGTACATTCTTAGAAAGAGGCTCCAGTAACACCTTTTGATTTATACTCGCATAGAGCTGCAGCCTCTGATCATACATAGCACATGATGGGTTTTTGGCAGCGAACTTTTCACTGACTGTGGTATTGTCCTTTTCCCACAGAAGCTGATACTGTTTCCAGTGGCTAAGACACTGCTCTACAGAGACCAGCAATTGCTGAATGTTCTGAGACAAGGCAAGGGCACTGTCGTTAATTTTAGGGTGATTATATATTTCATCGAAGAAGCTAAACGTCACCAAGTCATCAGCACCAACATGTTGGGGAGGGCACTCAACGCAAGTCCCATGAATCCAGCGTACAAACTCCTGGAATGCAACCAAACCCAAACATGGAGGTGGACATATCAGGTCATACAGCCATTGTTAAATGTGTACACTTTGGCAGTGGTTAACAGAAGATCTTACCTTAGTACTGTCGACACAATCTCTGATACATTGCATTAGTAGCCGGTTGATCTCATTTATTCTGGGCTGCAACAAAATCCTGGGGGGCGAAAGTATGGCATCAATACGGAAGAGAGGGGTTGTCCCCATCAAGGCAGTATTGAAGGCCTTGATATTCCTGCACGTGACAGCAAACAGAAAGTCTATTATAAATGATAAGCTACATGTCACACTATTGTGTAACATTCTGAGCACAATACTAGTTACAGCTCCCAAGATATTACCTCAACAACATGTTTACGAGTGCATCGTGCACCCTGTGTTCCCAGTATGTGTAATAACCTGACATACTCTGGCACTTGCCAGAGTTAGTTTCCATGATCAAATGCTCCACCTTTGTAATGACTGGTCCAATGTCAGCATATTTGCTTTTCAACAAGTTCACTGTCTTGTTACGCTCTCGATCAATACATTCATAAAACTCCCTGACACCTAAAAACACAAAGTATTGAAAAATGCATATGAAAGTAATTTGCAATTAATGCCATTTGATTAGAATATTAATTGTACTTGGTAAAAGGTCTGTTTTATCTGGAGCTGGGCATTTCAGGAGATCTGCCACTTGTATACATTGCAGTTTGTTTTCAATATCTGTCTCGTTGTTCTGTATTTGACTGACAGTTGACTCAAACTTTGAGAGCTCTGGGTTGCCATGGTTGATGAAATCGCCGATGGCTAAATTAAAACATACGGAAATGATTTTCTCCCATCCAAAATACACATTTATAAAGTCACAGCAACATTTTAGTACCATACCTAAAGAGTTCCAGTTGAGTCTTTTACATCCAGGGAACAACATTGTCTCAACTCTTTTTATATTGTGTGACAGCATAGTGATCTTTGCATCACTAAGACTATCGACTGAAGAGTTATAGCGGTTGGCAAGTTTGTGGAGATCCTCACTGTACCTAAATCCAATGTGAAACGCCGAGGTGACAGTTTTGTGGTTGATACAAACTTAGTATTGTCCTTGGTGAGTATTACTACCTTAAAAAGTTGAGCTCCTGTAGAGTAACGTTTCGAGCAACCTCAGGCACAGAGAAGGACATTGAAATTAAATTTTTTGTCTCACTAATTATTGTCACTATCTCTGGCGGAAAGTTTACATGGTATCGCCTATCTCTTTGTCCCTTCACGTCAAGTTTGGATGGGACAACCTTAAAATCAGAAAAAGAATAGCCTTAAAATCTGAAAAATAAAATATATTCAGGGACACTCAAAATATATTCCCCCATGGGACAGAATAAAACCTATACATACCAGTTCTTTCTGGTGTTCCTTTGAAATAATGACCAAGATGGGTTTTCTCAGTAACAATGGCAAATTCCGTTCAGTTTCAGCTATCCATGCCCTATACTTCTTAACCCCAAAGTCGCCTATTTTCTTTGACATTTCCACGTACTTGCTTTTTGCCTAAGCAACAGTCACACAATATATTTGGATACTTCTTTGTGACTAAACATATCAGCGCTGCACAAAAGAATAAATATCTCACCACTTTGCCCATTTCAGTATCCAGTAACTCAGGCATTGTGAGGAGAGAAAGCATGCCACCTTTTATGCGATGAAAAAGGGAATGTGTCCACCTGATGCTTCCAGCTACGGGAGGTTCGTTCTTGTTTTTTTGAAGTTGATCCCTCTTTTCCTCAAATATTTCATTTATACTATCCACCTATAACAAAGACAAAAAATAGGTACCAAATATGTATTTAATATTCTTAAATATGAACAGGTACATTTTATGACCTTAGTTCAAATCAGATCGATGTTTTTTTATTTATTTTTTTTATCTTACAGTCTCTTTAGTATTACACTTTTTAAAACAAGCTGGACAATAAACATTCACAAACCTCTCTGCAATACTGAGCCAGAACATCATTGGTCTTTTTCATCAAATGATTATTGATGGTTGGTCTGGAGCGAATGTCTTTGTATTTCACAAGCATTTCAAGAGCAGCAGTTGAAGAGCGCAGTGTTTTGAAGGACTGGTCAATGAAGGCAATGACCTCTCTCTCAATATCCTAAAAATTTAACAAATAGAAGCTGTATTCCAACTGAAAATAAACAGCAATGTTGATGATATCTCCAACAGTGGCCCTTCAACTAACAAGAAAATCAACTTAAAAGTAATGCCTTTCAGCTTTTTGTTATTCTTTAAATTACGAGCATAGTGTGAGTTACGAGTATTTCCTTTGCTGGTAAAATTTGTTCATAACTGTATTTTAGACTATATGATTTTTTTTGTAAAGTTGAATCACCTATTTTTAACCTGCTATACTTTTGCCTTTGCTCGGGGACATGTAGCTTGTACCGTAGCTATATTTAGTCTGTGAAAAATATGTATTTGCAATATCCCGACCAAAAAGGCAAATAAAGAACACAGTCCACAGCCAGAGATTAACACTATCCTGTACTCTAACCACCAGAACTGAGAACATGAGTGTGCAAATCATCCACCGAATCAGAAAAACTAACGATTAAAAAACATGTCCTACTGCATAACAAACTCTGAGATGTTTCCGCAGCACCGTCAGTCTACAGCACTCTAAAGCAGAATTCAGCTTCCGCACAGAAATAATAATTAATCCATGAAAATATGGAGAAGCTGCCCAATGGTCTGCCCGACGTATTTTAGTTTGTTTTTTTCTTCTGATTTTACAAACTGGACAAATTAACATGAGCCTTGCTCTCTGGGTCTTATGCAGAAATTGGCTGCTGTCAACTCTGATCTCCTTTGTCCGTCACACACAGAGGTCGGTGTACAACATAAGCGATTGCCTCGTTCCTATTGTTACACAACATGGACGGTGTTGCCAGATCTCACAAGAGAAATAAACAACCAGCTCTACAAAAAGAGGCCCATAGTTGCTTATTTTAAACTGACTTTGCAACACTGGATAGAGAAGCAGCACAAAGGAGACACCACATCAGTATGGTCCACAAGGTAAATGCTGTACTCTGTTATTACATAAAACTACTGTAGATGTTTGTATAGATTTTCAAACAGTATTTCTCATCTAGAAGTTAATTTTTCTTTTTAAAAGGCATATGTTACATGTTTAAAAAAAATGTTGCCGTTTGGGGTGGCTAGACACATTGATTTCAATTAATTTGAATGGGTGGGGCTGATTTGAGATAAAAGTGTTTTGAGTTACAAACTTGGTCGTGAAGAAAATTGTGCTTGTAAGTTGAGGTAGCATTGTATTCATTTGTGGAAGCCTGCTCATTCATCAAAGTGTTCCAGAAATCAAGAAATAAGATGTCCAAACTCACATTAACAGTACTATTGAAGTTCTGCATGATGATTTTCCAGCTGCTCATTTTACAACTATCAAAAGGATTAAAATGTGCTGTCTCAAAAGGTAAAATCAGGTTGTCCACGTTGGTCAGCATTTCGTCGAAACGTTTTGGGTCCCAGGTCACACTTTTTAACTCTGGGCTGAAGATGTTGTAAAACTCCTCCAAATTCTGCATACACCAATAGACATAAATTAAACAGTGAGCTTGCTTTAGCGTTTTACAACAGGTGACAATGCATATGATGAGTAAGACTGCTGACCTGTAAAACACAGCTCATGTCCTGGCAGATGGAAGCCATGTAATCGGTTTTCTCAAAGAGCCTCCTCCTATCAAACTCCCAACGTTTACCGGTGCCTCCTGCTTCAATTTCAGCACGCGCTTCAAAGTAAGAGGACTTCCATAATTCCAGAACTTTTTTAGCATCATCCACCTTGGACTTGCTAACATCTCTTTCGTCTCTGTCCAAGACACAATGCACTGTTTTTCACCAAGGAACTGTCACGAAAATAGTTATTTGAATTGAATCCAAAATATGTATTTTCTCGATAAGATATCTACTTACTTGAAGAGCACATCGAGATCGATGACTTGAGTCACACGCTCACACAGCTGCCAAACAATACGCTCCATCAGAGGAACCATGCGTTCAATATTGTTGTAGTGGCAAGAGATTAACCACACAACTTGTAGGCTGTTCATCAGAGGTGGGATGGTCTCCAGAATCACACCAAAGTTTGCACCTGTAGCCAGATTCTATTTCAGGCAACAGTAGTTGAGGGTGGGTCAGTAACGTAAACAATGTGAAGATCTATACATGATATTTGGATCAAACATAGCTCACCTTGAAATGCCTTTCCAGTGTTTTGAGGAAGCGTACGTTTTCATCTGCCTCCAAACAATATTTAACAAGTTTAGTGACTATAGTTTCCATTTGGGGAATCACAACTGCATTAGCTTTGGTCAATAACAACAAAATCTTTTTGGCTACTGGCTGATTAAGCTTTGCTGTCAGAGCGCTCAGAATGGAAGCACGCTCCTGCCAAAAAACAATCTCTGCCATGGGAGTTGGTGTCTGTGGCTTCTTGTTTTCTTGCTCCTCTACAACAAGAGTAATCTGAGTTCGCCAGTTCACCACAGACTGCTCCAGGTTCTCTATCAGCTCTGTATCGTTTAGCAGGACACTGATTTCTGGCTCCATGTCGAACTCAGGAATGTGCAGAGCCAGTTCATCTTCAATTAAAAAAAAAGTTTGGTCGTTAAACATAGTCGTCAGTTATTTTTTTCCCAACCATTCTTGAAAGAGACAGAATAATCGGTTTGAAGAGCTGTGTGTGTGTGTGTGTCCGTTGGGTTAAGGAAGTGATGGTCACTTGTTCATAAATGGTTGTGTGCATTTAAGCATATGGCATTCACTTGTTTAAAGTTAAAGTACCAATGATTGTCACACACACACACACATACACACAAAAACGCACACACTAGGTGTGGTGAAATTTATCATCTGCATTTGACCCATCCCCTTGTTCACCCCCTGGGAGGTGAGGGGAGCAGTAGGGCAGCAGTAGGGCAGCAGCGGTGGTCATTTAACCCCCAATTCCAACCCTTGATGCTGAGTGCCAAGAAGGTAAAGGGTCACATTTTTATAGTCTTTTGTATGACTCGGCCAGGGTTCGAACTCATAACCTACCGATCTCAGGGCGGACACTCTAACCACTAGGCCAGTGGTTCTCAAATGGGGCTACGCGTACCCCTGGAGGTACTTGAAGGTATGCCAACCGGTATGTGAGATTTTTTTAAAATATTCTAAAAATAGCAACAATTCAAAAATCCTTTATAAATATATTTGTTGAATAATACTTCAACAAAATATGAATGTAAGTTCATAAACTGTGAAAATAAATGCAACAATGCAATATTCAGTGTTGACAGCTAGATTCTTTGTGGACATGTTCCATAAATATTGATGTTAAAGATTTATTTTTTTGTGAAGAAATGTTTAATTAAGTTCATGAATCCAAATGGATCTCTGTTACAATCCCCAAAGAGGGCACTTTAAGTTGATGATTACTTCTGTGTAGAAATCTTTATTTATAATTGAATCATCTGTTTATTTTTCAACAGGTTTTTAGTTATTTTTATATCTTTTTTTCCAAATAGTTCAAGAAAGACCACTACAAATGAGCAATATTTTGCACTGTTATACAATTTAATAAATCAGAAACTGATGACATTGTGCTGTATTTTACTTCTTTATCTCTTTTTTTCAACCAAAAATGCTTTGCTCTGATTAGGGGGTACTTGAATTAAAAAAAAATTCACAGGGGGTACATCACTGAAAAAAGGTTGAGAACCACTGCACTAGGCCACTGAGTAGGATAGTGTCAATAAGGATAGAGGAAAAATTAAAGAATTAGGATGCAATGTTTTTGTTTACCACTCTATTTTGTGCTACTCCAATCATATTACCACTACAGTTTATCATCGGAATCCAATTAGTCAATGGGATTTTATTGCCGTGCAATATCAAATCAACTTTAAAAGCACTCTGGAGTAGCAAAGGGCAGTATGGCCTAAAATCCATCCATCCATCCATCCATTTTCTACCGCTTATTCCCTTTTGGGGTCACGGGGGGCGCTGGCGCCTATCTCAGCTACAATCGGGCGGAAGGCGGGGTACACCCTGAAAATCTAAATTGCAATATATTATTTGGTGTGTAAATGAGCATTTTAAGGGCTCACATTATGATTTGTTTCTATATTTAAAACACTTCTTTGTAATTTACATAAGTGGTTCTCTCAGTGGTTATCAAACTTTTTTAACCCAATAGCGCCTCAGAAAAAACTTGGCTCCAAGTACCACCATAATTACCAAGATTAAAATACAGTAGTGTAATAGGCCAAAGTATTCTTTTCAAACAAGGAAGTATGTTTAATATTTTTGGCCACTGTCACATTACACACACTTTAAACACTGTGTTTGTATATAGGAAAACAAAACTGTACTTTGATCAAGTGATTATTTGGCATACCACTAGATGAGGCTCACGTGCGTACCACAGTTTGAGAATCACTGGTCTACATTAAGCGGTTCTTTGATCAAAATTTAGCATCCATTATGTTTTATACTGTAGACCATCTTCAAGACACTTTCTGACCGTCTCTTCTGCGCCGTTTTGTGGGGGGTCCTATTTATGTGGCTCCACTTTGACAGTGTATTCTCCCCGCCATCTTTATTATAATTTTTGGCGTTTCCATATTGAATCTACTGACAGAGATAAGTTACCACTATACACTACTTTGTATTACAAATGGCAACAGCTGAGAATGCACGTGCATGTACAAGCGAGTCTGCCCCAAATCAAGAAGTAAGTCAAAAAGGAGGAGCTTTTTGACTACAGCGCGCACTACAATGGCGGACACGTGAAAAACTACAGAGAGCAAGGAAGCAGGGAAGCAGCAGACCACTCGATGATGTAAACATAGGACACACGGACAGGATCACGGTGCCACTATAAATAGTTTGTCTGTGTTAACGCTTAAAATACCAATATCACCAATACTTGGTTAATACTCAAGTCACAAAATGTAAATGGATATTGTTGCCGCTTTTTGAATGGTTATTTATCGGATATTATGGGCGAAATAGAGGTTCTCCCATTGACTGTGCTCTAAGGAGACTTTTATTTACATTTATTTAATTTTTAGAATGCATTAGAAAAAAATCCATCTGTCGTCAGGGTTGTGAATGATAAGCAAAATAAATAAATAAAAAAGTGCAATTTTTCTCGAAATCGAACTTATCTTTTTTTTTTATTTGTATGGATTGATGTTGTATGTTGAAAAGCAGACTCTATTTGAAACCATTTTTAAATTAATTTGTTTAAAACACTAACTAAATCCCCAGTTCCATTTTAAGGGAACCATGCCTTGTGCGTCAAGTATCATATTGTCTTCACTTGCTGAAGATAGTCCTTATGGAGAGCCGTAAATATTGAAAACCTTTGACTTTGTTTGTATCCTCTCTACTTTGAATCATATTATGATGGTCATATTGACCTTTTACAACTTTATATTTGATTTGTCACAAAATATATAAACTTGAGAAATTTCAATATGAATGTATACCGTTCATAGAACTGAATGAATGTATGTAAACCTCTAAACAAATCAGTATACTTGCATATCAGTGCCAAAAAACTATCAAAATAACTGAAAGACATATATTGGTAGCGTGATTGACAAACCTTGAGCTTTAAGCTGTTGAATAGTTCTGTTGACCACACCCAAAAACTTGTGCGTGCTGTTGAGTAATTCATTACGAACGGGTGCTTCTTCACTTTTCTTGGTAGGAGTCTCCTGACCACCACTGGACTTGTCATCAGTAGAACCTGCTTCAGCCTGACTGCTTACATTACTTTTCTTCATCTGATGGGTAGTAATTAATGGAATGTAAATCTGAAAAGAGACACAATAATGCTTTACTATTTTCTAGGGTCTCTGTCAGTCATGAATCCTTTGGAAGGTTTTTTTTCTACATATAATAAATATGTACTGAATTTAAAAGGTTTCCATTTTGAATTAAAAAATATAGCATAACCCAGTGGTTCTCAAAAGGGGGTACGCGTACCCCTTGGGGTGCTTGAAGGTGTATGCCAAGAGGTATGTGAGATTTTTTTAAAATATTCTAAAAATAGCAACAATACAAAAATCCTTTATAAATATATTTATTGAATAATAATTCAACAAAATATGAATGTAAGTTCATAAACTGTGAAAAAAAATACAACAGTGCAATATTCAGTGTTGACAGCTCGATTTTTTTGTGGACATGTTCCATAAATATTGATGTTAAAGATTTCTTTTTTAGTGGAGAACTGTTTAGTTCATGAATCCATATGGATCTCTATTACAATCCCCAAAGAGGGCACCTTAAGTTGACGATTACTTCTATGTGTAGAAATCTTTATTATTTATAATTGAATCCCTTTTCACTTTTTCAACAAGTTTTTAGTTATTTTTACATCTTTTTTTCCAAATAGTTCAAGAAAGACCACTACAAATTAGCAATATTTTGCACTATTATACAATTTAATAAATCAGAAACTGATGACATAGTGCTGTATTTTACTTTTTGTATCTCTTTTTTTCCAACCAAAAATGCTTTGCTCTGATTAGGGGGTACTTGAATTAAAAAAATGTTCACAGTGGGTACATCACTGAAAAAAGGTTGAGAACCACTGGCATAACCTATAAGCAGCTGCATGGTTTTCTCATGTTTAGTATATCCGCCTCACAGACATAGCTTTGTGTGTAGTCTACACACTCTAACAGGCGGGTGTGAATTTTCGCTGGTTCTCCAAAAATATGCTATTTAGGTTAATTGAAGACTGTAAATCAGGACTTGACAACTGGCGGCCCGCGGACCAAATCCGGCCCGCCTAAGATTTTCATTAAAGTGTACTGTGCAGGTGTATGTATTGTCAGGTCCGCTCGGCTCAGCTCATGGCATCAATGTCTACAATAAAAGTATTGTTTTTAAAAAAAATATTTGTTTTCGAACATGTGGTAAAGTAAGCAGTCTTGCTCCTGCGCTACCGTCTTTAACAGTAATCGTAATTCAGTACTGTACACTAAGAGTCATTTCCAAATATCAGCGCAAGCCTTCTTATTGTTGCGTAAATGTTCAATGGCTAGTCTACAGATAGTGCTTCAAGTTTGTTGTATTTTTGCCGAAGACAATCGTACATGTGCGTGTGAATGTTGTCTGTTTATCTGTGTTGGCCCTGCGATGTGATGGTGACTTGTCCAGGGTGTACCCGCCTTCCGCCCGAGTGCAACCGGTATAGGCTCCAGCACACCTCCCGAGAGGGACAAGCGGTATAAAATGGATGAACGGGGTTTACAATTTGTTTTGTAGTCTACAGCGGCGAAGGTGAAGTATGTCCATATGTCTTCTCTTGTCTTCCTTACCGATGTAGAACACCTATTGTATTGATGTCTTGTATTGATTCTTGCTTTTCGGGGTAAAAAATCAAAACACTGTGCCTTATGAAGACAGTAGTATTGATTGGATCTTCTTTGTGCTTTTCCACCTGCCCCTCTCTCACATGCAACAGTGATTGAATATTTTGCCCCACCCACTAAAAGACAAAATTAAATATAATCGTGTTTTCGTCTCTGCCAATACTTTTCAGTCAATAAATTGTAAATTAATTTGTTTTCATTCGTTATCGTCCTAATTTCCTCAAGGGAAAATAGATGACGGAGACGAAAATTTTAGTAAGCAAACAACACAAACACTGTGATTAATCTTCATTCATTCATTCGTATTAATCACATGCGCTAATGCGTTAATGCTGACAGCCTTAATATACACATCACAGTGTCTTCAAAGTGTGCAGTTTTTTACTAAATTAAGGACTTTTGTCGAAGCACCAATCAGTTATTCATGTTCACATTAATTCTTCTGGGGAAGTCTGCTTCACTATATGAACTTTTCGGTTTACAAACCATGTTCAAGAACCTATTACATTTGTAAATTGAGGTTCCACTGCAGTAATGCTGCCTGGGGTCCATGATCCTGAACAGCATGCCCTGATTGGTTTGGTCTCCTCTAGTGGTCAATACTGCTGTAGTCTTTATATTTTTAGTTTATTTGGCCATTCTTATTCTAGAAAACGCATATTTTAAGACAAAAAAATTGATATGCTTAAAAAAAACTCAAAAAATCTGCATGTGGTGGAGCAACAATATATGAAGCGCCATCCCAGTAGGCACACAACATTGATAAAATGTTGATTATACATGTATGTTTTTTTTTAAACTGACTTCTTTTAACAACATTGCAAAACAGTATTTTTAAACTGAGACAACGTAGATGTCGACTGTTGGATCCACATTGTTGGTTGGGAAATTACCAAATTTCAATGGTCAAAACAATGTCAGAAACCAACATTGATTAAACATTGTCAAAAAGCATGTTGTTTCAGTGTTACGTTTGAGTTGCTCAACGCCAGGACCTAATTCAACAAGTTGTTTTAGTGTATTGTGCCTGCTGAGTTGTGACAAGGGACGACTATGTTTGCCATAAAACATCAGGTGAATTAATGTGTGTACCCTTCCATCCATCAACTTTCTACCGCTTGTCCCTTTCGGGGTTGCGGGAGGTGCTTGAGCCTATCCCAGCTACACTTGGGCGGAAGGCCAAGTACACCCTGGACAAGTCGCCACCTCATCGTAGGGTACATATAATTTTAATTCAATTTTTGTTTGTATTTTGTACAATATAAATTGAAAATATTATGCTTTGATTCTTATAATTATGTTGATCTTAAGTATAATTTCCACATTGGTGCCCTTTTGCTGACTTTAGCACCTGCTCCCTAAAACTGTGCCTGTTGAAATGCGTTAGTCGTCAAGGCCCGGGCGCACGTCAGTGTGCTGCACTGAGCACAACTCCGAGAGCGCACAAGGCGCGCGGCGGTCCGGCTGCAGCAAGCAGCTGCAATCAATCACCGGCAATCAACACACCTGAGGCTGATGATAACACCTGCCTTCATAAGCCTGCGCAATCTGCTATCCCGCGCCAGAACGTAGTCATCTGTTCCTGTACAGTAAGCAATAGTGATGGGTTGATGAGGCGTCATGTATCGTTTCGACACATTGCAAAACTGTATTGATACTGTGTCGATTCTGTGTCACTAAATACTGACATCTGCTGGACATTAAAAAATCCCTACAGGCAGCCTATGGACAGACTCAACTGACTCTGATTTTATGACCTAGTATATACAATAACATAAACCAAGTCATTGTATTTCATTTAGGATTATTTCATTTCTTCATTTAAATAAAAATATATTTTTATCTTTTTTAGATACAGTCAATAAATAATGTGAACATGTATCATAACATGGAAATCTAAGAGAACGTGTTGTGAATGAGGATATCAATCAATCAATGTTTACTTATATAGCCCTAAATCACTAGTGTCTCAAAGGGCTGCACAGACCACCACGACATCCTCGGTAGGCCCACATAAGGGCAAGGAAAACTCACACCCAGTGGGACATCGGTGACAATAATGACCCAGTGGGACGTCGGTGACAATGATGACTATGAGAACCTTAGAGAGGAGGAAAGCAATGGATGTCGAGCGGGTCTAACATGATACTGTGAAAGTTCAATCCACAATGGATCCAACACAGTCGCGAGAGTCCAGTCCAAAGCGGATCCAACACAGCAGCGAGAGTCCCGTTCACAGCGGAGCCAGCAGGAAACCATCCCAATCGGAGGCGGATCAGCAGCGCAGAGATGTCCCCAGCCGATACACAGGCGAGCAGTACATGGCCACCGGATCGGACCGGACCCCCTCCACAAGGGAGAGTGGGACATAGAAGAAAAAGAAAAGAAACGGCAGATCAACTGGTCTAAAAAGGGAGTCTATTTAAAGGCTAGAGTATACAAATGAGTTTTAAGGTGAGACTTAAATGCTTCTACTGAGGTGGCATCGCGAACTGTTACCGGGAGGGTATTCCAGAGTACTGGAGCCCGAACGGAAAACGCTCTATAGCCCGCAGACTTTTTTTGGGCTTTGGGAATCACTAATAAGCCGGAGTCCTTTGAACGCAGATTTCTTGCCGGGACATATGGTACAATACAATCGGCAAGATAGGATGGAGCTAGACCGTGTATTATTTTATACGTAAGTAGTAAAACCTTAAAGTCACATCTTAAGTGCACAGGATACTTGTGGACTGGGATTTTTTTTACATGCGCTCTCAATACGCACTGTTGATTGATTGAAACTTTTATTAGTAGATTGCACAGTTCAGTACATATTCCGTACAATTTACCACTAAACGGTAACACCCAAATAGGTTTTTCAACTTGTTTAAGTTGGGGTCCACGTTAATCAATTCATGGTAAAAAGGTAATGAGTTGGAGCTGGATTCGAACAAGTGCCCTATGGAGCTCTGCATGAACAACTACATTCCTTCACTCTACCAACTGAGCTACCGAAGAGCTTAGTTGTTAATGTTTTTTAATGTAACTAATAGAATGGTTGTGTGGGTGGGACAATACTGGAAACTTTGGATGAAACGACAAGGAAATGAACACAAATACCTTTTTTTCCGATATATGATCAGAATATTCCCACACGGCGGAAATGATCTCCGACAATGATAAATGACAAATAAACAACGACAGAAGTGTGGCGATTCTGTTGGAAGCAGCATCTCCTTGACAAAGCACTTCTTTATAAACACAGTTTGGCGCGCAGGTGCCAGTGCGAGACAGTTCGCGTATCAGTCACGTGACCAAAACAGCTCATGATCGGTCATGTGACTTTCTAAAGGCGTCACGCGCACTGACACAGGGTTTCGCTCTACGAGCTCGATGCATGTGTTGCGGGACCCATCACTAGTAAGCAATTATCTAGCTGTATGCACTCTAGCTCTCTGTGTGTGTCCTCCTTGTCGTCCTCCCTGCTGCCTGCCTTCATTCCCACGTTACGAGCTGTGTGTCTTGTCTTCCCGCTTTCCCTCTGCTTCCCTGGAAGCAGATCTTGGATCTCGATCTCCCATCTGGACATGGACCTTGGACGCCTCTCTCCCCCCCAATTACCTACCTGTCTCATGGACCTTCGAGCCTGCCTTATCCCTCCTGGATTTCCGCCCCTCACTCAACACTCCCGGTAACACACAACAGTTAATTCACTCACATAGTCTTACACCATACACACTTTTGGATGCGTCAAACTCTGTTTATCAATATACTATTTCCTGATTTATATACATTGTGGATATATATATGGGCTTCACGTGGCAGAGGGGTTAATGTGTCTGCCTCACAATACAAAGGTCCTGCAGTCCTGGGTTTAATACCAGGCTCCGAATCTTTCTGCGTGGAGTTTGCATGTTCTCCCTGTGAATGCGTGGGTTCCCTCCAGGTACTCCGGCTTCCTCACACTTCCAAAGACATGTACCTGGGGATAGGTTGATTGGCAACACTAAATTGGCCCTAGTGTGTGAATGTAAGTGTGAATGTTGTCTGTCTATCTGTGTTGGCCCTGCGATAGGGTGGCGACTTGTCCAGGGTGTACATCGCCTTCCGCCCGATTGTAGCTGAGATAGGCGCCAGCGCCCCCCGCGACCCCAAAAGGGAATAAGCGGTAGAAAATGGATGGATGGATATATATATATATATATATAATTAAATGGAGCTAATACAACGTCCATCATGTCTGTGCCGTCTCCTTTCCCCTGTACACCCATAACATTAGTGTAGCAAAACATAAATATATAATAAAATTAAAACAAATAAAAAAAATAAAATGCCCAGTGTTAATAATTGTGTTGCGTATCATGTAATGGTAAAGTTGACGTACGTGAACAAGTTTTTTCTGCAGGAGTTTCAGGATGTACTCGTTACTTCTTTCAATTGGGAGAGGAGTTGGAGTCCGTTCGTCTTCCTCATTCACGTAAGGTGACTCACCATCGAGCCCTAAAGTGAACAAATTGGACATTTTTATTTATTTTACCAGTAATGACTAAAAAGCTTTTTGTCGCTGTAAAATCAATGCTGATAATTAGCTCACCGTATTCCTCTTCGTTAAAGATAGTTTGGGATCCCGTCTGGTCTTCCTCATTATCCTCTCCAGCCCCATCTTCATTTGAACTGTTGTTGTCCATTTTTTTAAAGGCGCATACTATGTTTTTTTTTTTCTTCAATTGTTTAACACCGATAAATACAAACAGCGAGAATAAACCAACGGGTTTAATAGAATACGCGTCGACTAATGACGTCATATATGAACGTGAATGACGCACACGTCTCTATTCTACACGTAAATTGTTACCTCCGCCAGGTTGCCCTTAGTCTGTATGCGCTCTCACATATGTGAGCTAGAAAAGCAATATTGCTTTTTTAGTTGTAATAACTTAATTGGGGAAACCCATACAAAAAAATAAAAACAGGAAATGCTATGGATTATACATATAAAGTTATTTTTTTAAAACAAATAGTTGTATAGCTGTTTTTCTATTGATTGATTGATTGATCTAGTGATTGATTGGCCACCATGAATTGATTAACGTGGACCCCGACTTAAACAAGTTAAAAAACTTATTTGGGTGTTACCATTTAGCGGTCAATTGTACGGAATACGTACTGTACTGTGCAATCTACTCATAAAAGTATCAATCAATCAATCAATCAATCAATCAAACCAGTTCAAGAAGTACCCCGCTCTGCACTTAATCAGCTGGCATAGGCTCCATCTCACCAGTGACACAAATGAGGACAAGTGATATATATAAATGGATAATTTTCTAAATGGATGGATGGATGGCATTTGGGCGATTCATCCTGTTTTGATAAAAGGCAGTCCCATCAAAAACAAACACAGCACCATTGACAATAACAAGCCATGACATGGCACTGAGGATAAAAGAGTAAATTGGTCAGTACCTGTACCTTATGTCGAAAGATGGAGACAAAAAAAAACCAACATGAATAATCTGTTATTTTAATAAAACATGGTGCACCAACCACTATATACAATATATTGTATGTACATGGACCAGCAATGGCAACTAGGGCAATATGTGTGATTGCCAATGCAATGTGACTTATTTCAGTGCATGTCCGTAGGATCTGGCCTGTGTTTAGTGTACACAGCATTTTGTGCGGTATAGATCATGTACAAGGCAGCCCGTGGAATAGGGGTTAGTGCATGTGCCGCACAATACGAGGGTCCTGGGTTCGATCCCCGGGCTTGGAGTCTTTCTGTGTGGAGTACGGATGTTCTCCCTGTGACTCCCTCCGGGTACTCTGGCTTCCTACCACTTCCAAAGACATGCAACTGGGGATAGGTTGATTGGCAAGACCAAATTGTGTGTGTGAATGTGAGAGTGAATGTTGTCCATCTGTGTTGGCCGTGGATGAGGTGGAGACTTGTCCAGGGTGTACCCCGCCTACTGCCCAAATGCAGCTGAGATAGGCTCCAGTGACCCCGAAAGGGACAAGCGGTAGAAAATGGATGGATGGAGGTAAAGCGAACCTCGGGAACTATTACCAGTCCGTTGTTCTTTTTAGTAACTATTTACACAACTGTCTCATTTTCCTTGGAGTGCTAGTAGTACTCGTTTATCGAGCAGAATTATTCCAAACCTGCCGGATTTGCCTCCAGGGAGTGCCAAGAACTGATGCAGCGATGAAGAAGAAGACCAAAATAAGGCCTTTGGCCAATGACTGGTATTGTGGCTCACCTAAAAACAAGATTGTAGTGTGTGAGTTTATTTTCTCTCCAATCACAAACACAATGTACTTTTTAAATATAACAGTCATAACACAGAACAAAATACCATTATTAATTTCAACTACGACCGATTCTTGTTTCTTACATCTCTCATTTCACCATTGTCCAATTATAAAAAACACTTAAAGACGTTTACTTTAACAGAACTAAATTTAGTATCTACACAAACAGCCCAGTAAGCAATAAAGCATTGAGTTGTTAAATTCTCACCGGTGTAATACTTGGTGACGGGAAAGGCAAGCTGAGGCCAACACACATCATTTCTGTTGCAATCGTATTCTGTAAAGTTGATCTGGAATCTGAGAATCAAAGTGCACAGGGTTGGGGAAAAAAACACCCAGGATACACTTACATTCTGCTCTGTGTTTACTAGAAACTAGTGCCGTCAAAATATATTTTTAAAAATATCTGATAAATCACACTTTTGAATTGTGATTAATCGAGATTAATTACAGTAAATCACTTGCGTGCATAATTTAAATTAACTCAGAAAATCTTTAACTGTCAATTTAATAATTTTAAAATCTGATTAGTCACACGTTTAAATTGTGTTTTGTCATTAAAATCACAGTAAATTTCATGTTTGGATAATTTAAATTACCTTTGAAAAACTGGTAATGTAAAATTATATTTTTTTAAATCAGATTCTTTACATAACACAAGTTATTCTTATAGCCAAACTTGTGCGTTTATTTCCATACCTGACTGTTTCGGCTACAACAGTTGCCTTTATCAGAGGTTGTCACGGGATGACATCACGTGATGACATCGCATGATGACATCGTGTGATGACATCACGTGACAACCTCTACGGAAGGCAATAATTGTAGCCTAAACAGTCAGGTACTGAGAAAAACACACAGGTCTGGCTTTAAGAATAACAAATTGCGTTTTTTTGTATTTTTTATTTAATGAACCTCTTTGGATTACAGATTAATCACGTGTTCGAATTTGGATTAAAGACCTACTGAAACCCACTACTAACCATCACGCAGTCTGAAAGTTTATATATCAATGATGAAATATTACCATTGCAACACATGCCAATACGGCCCTTTTAGTTGAATAAATTGCAATTTTAAATTTCCCGGGACTTTTTTCTTGAAAACGTCGCGTAATGATGGCGTGTAAGTGTGACGTCACGGGCCTTTTTGAATATGAGCGCTGCGTACACACACAGTTAAAAGTCGTCTGCCTTAACGGCATAATTACACAGTGTTTTGGACATCTGTGTTGCTTAATCTTTTGCAATTTGTTCAATTAATATTGGAGAAGTCAAAGTAGAAAGACAGAGTTGGGAAGCTTTAGCCTTTAGCCACACAAACACACGGTGATTCCTTGTTTAAAATTCACGGAGGTGAAACTTTAGTATGAATCACAGCGGACATGGATCCCGACTACATGTCAACCAGAAGGTTTCGGTGAGAAAATTGTGGTTAAAAAGTCGCCTCTTACCGGATATCAGCTGAGCTTGCGCCTCCCGTACAGCTGCTGTCGACTTCCCTGAGACACTGCGCGTCAACACCCGGCCGTGGACGTACAGTTCCGACTATCAGGTACAGTTAAACTCACTAAAACACTAGCAACACAATAGAAAGATAAGGGATTTCCCAGAACTTTCCTTGTAAATGTGTCTAAAAACATATGAATCCGTCTCAATGCAACGCGATTGCAATCACGTTTTTTTTTTTTTAACTTTTTTAAGTTTTTTTTCTCAAGTCCGTCGCTATCAATATCCTCAAACACAAATCTTTCATCCTCACTCAAATTAATGGGGAAATTGTCGTTTTCTCGGTCTGAATAGCTGTTTTTGTTGGAGGCTCCCATTAAAATCAATGTGAATATATGAGGAGCCCTCAACATGTGACGTCATCGTCTGTGACTTGCGGTAGAAGCAGGGCTTTTCTCCAGTTGCGAACTTTATCGTGGATGTTCTCTACTAAATCCTTTCAGCAAAAATATGGCAATATCGCGAAATGATCAAGTATGACACAGAATGGACCTGCTATCCCCGTTTAAATAAGAAAATCTCATTTCAGTAGGCCTTTAAGCATGATTAATCACATTTAAAATAATTCAAATTAAATATTTTAAAAAAAACAGTATTTGGATACAAAATAGCAATTCAAAATGTCATACAGGAAATTTTTTTTAATGTTTTACTTGATTACTCTTTCGTATATGTGATTAATGCAATCACTTTTTTATGATTAAACACATGAGTTAAGTCATCATTTTTGACAGCTCTACTTTAAACATGACATATATGATAATTAATGAATAGTTCTTGATAAAAATCAATAAAAATCATTACTTTTTACGATATTTATTTTTAAGTGACTTACCTGGTTTTTGGAGGTCCAGTATTGACAGGAATGTCTATAAAGGTAACCGAAGCAGTCACAGGAAATAACTGGGTCTCTGTGGGATCTGCACATGGAGAGAAATCTCCTCCTCCGCACTCAAATGTCCAGGTGGACAAGGTATAGCTGAAATGGACAAAAGTAAAAAAAATAAATTATAAAAGAGCTGTACGTCACTGTTATTTAGTGTGCAACGTGCATTGCATCATACACACCGAACTTGTATCGTTTGGATATTCCTTTGGGCGTTTCCGTCAATCATTCCATTGACTAAACTCCAAATGAGGATATGAATATGGGACGGAATCTCGCTGCATGAGCCTTCTCCATCTGCAGACGTATTGCTTGAGTTCATAACTAAAATTCAGTTCCAATGACAAAAACACAGAAATTTAGTTCACACAGTGCTCTAATGCATTTCATGAGCAGATCATTAGTTGTTCTCCGTTCATACTCACAATTTATGTCCACCCAGTCTGCTTTCGTTTGAGAGTTTGGGTTCCCACTCTTTGCGACATATGTGGCTCTGATCAAGTTTGCTTGGAGGGAGAGAACAGTCTCCCTAGAGGAGACAAAATAATACTTAACACGGGAACTATAGACATACATCAAAAACAAGGTTGCATGATTTTGAGAAGAAAAAAGTAACTAGATTCTTCTGCCAAAAAATGTGCAATTATAATTGGATTTTTATATTTTAATAAAGCTGTCAAATTTAACACAAATTAATAATCACACAACATTATCTTATTAATCCTGTATTAATGCAGATTAATCACCCAATGGGACTTTAGATAATACTGTCACCAAGTACAAATTTTAAATTAATATACAAAGAGCAAAAAACTTACAAGTGAAGGTTGATTGCCAACACTAAATCGGCCCTAGTTTGTGAATGTGAGTGTGAATGTTGTCTGTCTATCTGTTTTGGCCCTGGGGTGAGGTGACGACTTGTCCAGGGTGTACACTCCCTTCCACCCTAATGAAGCTGAGATAGGCTCCAGCACCCCCCCCCCCCCCCCCCCGCCTCCCCCCCAAAAGGTACAAGCGGTAGGAAATGGATGGATGTAAAAAAAAAAAAAGGTTTAAGTTTGTGTATGACATTTTGTGTCAATATATAGTTATGGTATTAATTTATTTCGAACATACATACAATTAGAATATGACACATATTCACAATAGGTGAAGATATCCACCTATTCGGAATTATGACAACAGGACATCTGCTGATTGGAGTAAGCATTGCTCTGGTTTGTCGACAAATTGGAAGTTGATGGAGGTCTTCAAAGTACCCCAAAGCTGCCACAAATGATTGGAGGATGCGGGAAGAACTGTGGATTACATCGGACTGTCTACCCTGCATGTTTTGAGGACCAGTCATAGACAATTTAGAGTGAAAAGCAAATTTTATTTTCACTCGCATACAAAATCATTCTAACTTGGATTTTTTCCCTGGCTTCGAGACTCTCCCAAAGAACAGCGCAGCGAAGACACAACATACTCCCTTCTTGTTTCTCATGGACACACACCTGTTGTTGTTGACTTTGGACGAGGCGGAGCAATACATCAACGCCGTGGAACAGAGACACACTACGGGCTTATACACACATCCACCCAAAAAAATATACGCCACATACCGCCCCCCCCCCCCCCCCCCCCGCCCCCCGCCCCCCCAAAAGCCCACGACGCAAATCTTATAGGGGTGATGAATGGATGGTCAGCGCCTGAGAGCTGCGGCCTACCACCATGACCTTGAACTACCTTCCCTCTGTTGCTAGATATCTTGAGATGTATGTTGTAACATGTATATGTGCTTTGCTATGGAGGTTTTTTCCCACTCAGAACTGGGCCCCCTTAGGAGCCCAGTCTGGATTGTATTTTTTTACTCATCCTTCCCCAGCGTTTACCTTTTTCCCATCTTTTACAGGGCGCCTTATGGCGACCCATCAACGTTCTTGTTCTGTAACCCTGTACACTGTTTGTTTGTCTAATCTTGAACAGGTTTGTGCTGAAAACAAAGTTTCGTTGTACTTGTGCAATGACAATAAAGACCTATCCTATCCTATCCTACGCTGCTGAAATGTATGTTTCCTTACACTATCATTGGTCGCTTGTGGTAGTCTCATCATCATCCATCTGTTTTGAACTAACTTGACAGGACTAACTAGACTTAAAATAACACTCTTTAGTCACCTTTACACTCTTTTATTGTAATAATGCTGCCTGAGGCTGAGTCAATCAGTGGCCACAATCCTGAACAGCATGATCTGATTGGTTTGGTGTCATCTAGTGGCCACAACTACTGTTGATATTTGTAGTTAATTTAGTCTTTTATATATTTTAAAATGCTTAGTTTAGGGCAAAAATGTTGCATAAAATGATTTTTTAAAATCAACGATATGGTGAAACAGCAATATTTGAAATGCAATATGTTTACTTTACTGTACAGTAGTGTTTGTTATTAGTGCACTGACTGCATCAGCTGCAGTGCACGCACACTTGCTGTTTCCTGAAAATGTCAAAGACGGAGGAGAGTAACCGAGGAGAAAGGGGAAAGAAAAGGAGGACAAAAAAAAATACTCAGCCTCTTGCGCAATACATTTTTGCAGTAAATGAAATTTCAATGTCAATTTGATGTCGATTAATTGTGCAGCCCGACTAAAAGTCATACTGAACCTCTTACCTCAGGAGATCGCACTTGGTCATGTTGTCCATGCTGATAGGCAACTGACATCCTGATGTTGAATTTTCAGCAAACAGAATCGGTTGTTTCCCAGAAGTGGAACACAGCCCTTCACTCACTTTCACATAAATAGATAAGTTATTAATAAATTAGTATTTTGTTGAATGAATTTAATTAAATATTTTGTACTTTTTGATGATTAACAAAACAACTATCACCTGGTTTCCAAAGATTGATGGATGTCCTTTGCACAGAGAAAGTATCATTTGATGCGTCCTCAATTCCTGCAATGATTGGTCTTGTCACCTGATAACCTGTCATCCCATTAGTATGAATAGTAATGGATTAGTTTTATATTGCGCTTTCCTAAACACTCAAAACACTTCACAGAAAGCTAAGAACCCATCATTCATTCACTCCACATTCACACATGGTGGTGGTAAGCTACATGTGTAGCCCCAGTTGCCCTGGGGTAAACTGATGGAAGAGTGGCTGCCAATTTGCACCTTAAGCGCCTCAGACCCCGACCAAACATTCATTCATACACCAGTAAGAACAGCACTGGGAGCAAGGGGGATAAAGTGTCTGGTCAAAGGACACAACCTGTCATGCCAGTAGTGGTGTGTTAACAAGATACGGTATACTTCAATACATAGAAAACAAATATTGCAGATTTTCTGAGCTGCCAAGTGTTCTAACCTGGGTTTCCAGAGTTTGACTCACTCATAAAGTCTCCAGACAGGAAGACGGCAGAATACCTCGTAGTTAACGCCACTAAAAAAAAGAAACAAAATCTAAAACTAAGCCCAAAAAAGAATGAAAGTAGTCATGTATTATCGGCACATACCTTTGCCATTCAAAGTGACTTTTCCTACAGAGCGTGTCAGTGTAATTCTTGTAATGCCATTTCCTTTCCAGTAGAATTTGTAGTCCAAAGCTAAATTCACATTTGCACACTCCTGGACCGTATCTAAAGGGAGACACAATAATTTTAAGAAGTTCACAGAGTTTAAGTCACTGTGGTATGTGATATGCTGTAGTACGTACAAGTACCAAATGTAACTGATTCCGCACTTGACATGAATCCAGCCAAATCCTGGATCAATTCATCAATTACTTCCACTGTGACTTCACCTAAAGTAAAATACAAAGTAACTGCTTAATTCAAATGTTTATAGAAGTAATGTTCCAACAAATATTAAATACATACCCCCTTGTCCATTGTTCACTTGAGTCATCAAATCAGATGGAAGCATTTGTAAAGGGTAACCAGTTGGACAAGACTGCAGCCGGGTTACACATTTAAAACTAAAATTCTCCAAAAAAGCAACCGGCGCACTGTGAACACAATGTCCAAGCGCCATCTGTGTGCAGAATTGTAGTACATCATTAAGAACTTTTGCAAAATGCAGACAGCACATTGGGCCCTATTCTCCTGTTTGCAGTCAAGTGTTTCTTTACGCATGTTTCTCTTATTCAGCTTCTCCCATCCAGCCTGCGGACATGCCCATTTCGCGGATGTGAGGCTCAAGTGTGCCATGAGTAAAGGCCGGATCAATACTAATGAGGCAGACTTTGCCATCACGCCTTTTTCATGGTTCTATGAAAACCATGGAATATGGAGTTTTATGAATTTCATCGAAATCTAGTGCCGTCTTTAAATAGTCAAAGAGGTGTCTGATTCAACTATCAACCTCGCAGTCGAATCCATCCATCCATCCATTTTCTACTGCTTATTCCCTTTGTGGTCGCAGGGGGCACTGGTGCCTATCCCAGCTACAATCGGGCAGAAGGCGGTGTACACCCTGGACAAGTCGCCACCTAATCGCAGGGCCAACACAGATAGACAACATTCACACTCAAATTCACACATCCATCCATCCATTTTCTACCGCTTATTCCCTTTGGGGTTGCGCGGGGGGGGGGGGAAGGGAACCCACGCAGTCACGGGGAGAACATGCAAACTCCACAGAGAAAGATCCCGAGCCCGGGATTAAACCCCGAACTACTCAGGACCTTCGTTCGTATTGTGAGGCACACGCACTAACCCCTCCTCCACCGTGCTTCCCTGCTGTAGAATCGTCTGATATTAATCCCTCCATGTGAAAGGGAGACAAGTACAAAAGATGTATTGAAAAGATATGCTGATTTTGTTCATCATGTCTTCTTTGAATATTTAAAAAATATTCTTGTATGCAGACAGAGTTTTTAGGGATTACGAGATTCATTTTAGTTTAGGCTGTCACTTTAGTCTTACGCCTAAATTCAGCTGGCTGTGTTTTAAACTCCCGCTTCACTTCTTACAGAAATTATATTTGTCTGCACGCAAGAAATATTTACTTCTAGCGATAGGAAGATGTTTCTATATGGGAGAGGTGGCTGAGGGACTCGGGACACACTGCTGTCAGACACTGAGCTCGCCGAGCCATTACGCGCTTCGAGCCGGCTGAAATCCCACTGTGGACTCCGGTGGAACTCGCCAGAAATTGGACACAGCACGGGTGCTGAGACGCACTGCCTCACCTCAGAAGTGTAGCACTTCACTTAGAAAGGGTAATGATCCTTTCATGTGTTTACATACAGACACTTTGTTATAAGTTATATTTCCTCTATTTAGTCAAGTTTGATGAATATTTAGGGCCAAGGTCCACAGAAACTGTGCTCTAGCCTTTTTGACATGGAAAATGTTTTACTTACTTTAATGAAAGACTGTATTCCTTTCGGAAGTACCTTGAGTTAACTTTGGAATACTCATATACATGTATGTGCCCGAGCACATCCATGTGACGTTACTGAAACCTAGTGACTAGTCAGCAGTGATGGGCAGTAGCAAGCTACATGTAGCTAAGCTGCGTAGCTTAACTACATTTTCCAGTAGCTTGTCGGTAGCTTAGCTACTTTTTTCACGAGTAGCTTTTCCTGTAGCTTAGTTACTTTTAGATCTATGTAGCTAGAAGCTTACATTAAAGCTAGAATTAAGCTACAACGACAAAAAAATGGACTGCAAATCAAAGTCAACAAAAAAATGGAGACAAAAAATATGACCTGGATAAATGAGAGCATCCATACATAGGGAAAAAATCCATGTTGATAGGTTGGTGTTCTTGTGATGAGTCACAATTGGCTAAAGTTAGGGTGAAACATTAGGACTGGCCAATCACAGGCTAGATCAGGGGTCGGGAACCTTTTTGGCTGAGGTAGCCAGATTGGCCAGTTTGGCCAGTCCTAATGTTTCACCCTAAATATTTTAAAATGTATTTCCGTAAGAGCCATATATTTTTTTTTACACTGAACAAAACTAAACGCGTGCATTTTTAAGTAAGACCAACATTTCTAGAGTATAATCGGTCTCTTATTCTTTGTAATAACATTGTTATTCTCGAGCTAACTGTGGAAGGGGCGTGGCCTGTTGGCCTGCAGCGAACTGGGGTGTGCCAGGACAGGCCTCGAAATCAGCGACAGGTGCGTAGATGGCCCACCTGGGCCTTGTTATCTAATCACCTGTCGCTCTGTTATAAGCAGCAGCCAGGATGAGAGACGGGGTTGGGGCTGGAGCCAGAGCGCGAGCGAAAACGAAAGAGAAAATTACAATTTCTGGAAAGCAACTGAAAGACTTATTGAAAAATAAAACAATATTGTAACCCTGAAACAGGCTCTCATGTTGATCCTTGGTGGTCTGACAAACCCCGGGAGGGCAAGCCCCACACTAACCAAGAATAAATAAATAACTTCTTACCATTAACGCAAATTCTTGAACAGGTGCGGTAGAAAACAGATGGATGGATTAAAAATGCATGAGAATGTTTTATATTTTGAACATTATTTTTAACACTGTGATTACAAGTGGAATCATTCATTACTTACCATATTAAGCAATGTCAGCTAAGATTTATCCGAGAGCCAGATGCAGTCATCAAAAGAGCCACATCTGGCTCGCGAGCCATAGGTTCCCTACCCCTGGCCTAGATGAAGAGGGTCAGCGAAACTTGTAAGCAAAATCATAACAGTCATGCACTTTTCACTGAAGGTAGAGAAAATGAATAACATTATAGGGGTGTGCCAAAGAAAAGGCAAACTAAAATAAATACATGCAGTGGGTTGTGGGGACCCCGAGAAGTAGCTCTAGGGTGTCCGCAGCTAAATGACAGATAGTTAACAGTAATGAAACCTTCTTGAGTCCATTTGTACATTCTCAGTTACATTAAGATTGATTACATACATGTGGGCTCATAAATAGTAATGCTGTTAAATGTAGTGTTGATGTAGCAAGCTACTTTTGCGTTGTAGCTTGTAGTGTATCGTGCTACAATTCCCCGGGGAATCGCTTCCCTTGTAGCTTAACTACATTTAATCGAGAGTAACTTGCAGCTTAGCTTACTACATTTTCCAAGTAGCTTGCCCATCACTGCGAATCAGTAAACACTACTGCATATCTGTTTATTTCTCTTTAAAAACTCTATAGATTCCACTGATCGTTGACGATGGGCACATTCTAACAAATCAAATTTGACTTTAAAAATCTTTAATCGAAGACAGCCTTGTTGAAATCCATGAAAAAGATCAAACTTTTTACATTTAAAAAAGCTGAATCCATTAAAGCAGTGTTTGTCATGTGTATGTGTGTTGTCATGGTAATGCACAGCAGCGTCTTCTTCTTTTCTTCACATACTTAATGTAACCCCCCTGATGTGATGTGTGATGTTAAGAGTTTTGTTGAGTACAAATGTTTTTGAAGCTGTGACGCGTCAGAGGGACTTGCAATCACAGCTGTGTGTCTGTTTTTTGTTTTTGAGCGCAGGTCAAAGTGTAACAGCTTAACATTAATCGTCAAAAATATTGATCAAAGCAAAATTGATTAACGTTTTCAGTTGTTATGCTTGCTACAGTCTTGTTAATCATATGTGTTCAATAAGGCAATTGTTGACGATCACCTCCTCTGCCTTTTTAATTATGTCTGATGAAGTCTACTTCAAATAAATAGTCGCAAAGTTAAATGATGACCTTACGTTGTAGCCCTAATTGTATGCATTAAAGTCCCAAGATGTCCAAACACAGCCGATATACGTGGTCGCCTTGCGTTTTATGCCGTTGTCGCAGCCTTTTTCTTTCCACTTACGCTGAGCCACAGCCAGGTCAATGACTTTCGTGCTTAGTTCACAGTGGTGGCATTATAGTTGTTTTATTCCCATCTCAATAGATGTTTCCAGATTTGAAATTGTTTTAGGAGTCTATTATCATTTTATCATGTGTGGTATACACTGCATCCAAACTTCAAGTGTAATATAATGTTTCATCTTTCCGGGGCAGTACACTTATTCCGGCCTCAGAAGTGCGTAGGAATAAAAGTACTTAAGTCAATGGGAGAATACAAAGGAGGCCGGATATGACTGCGAGCGCCCACATTTAAGGATTGCTCAATCCAAAGTGCGCAATTTGAATAACGGTACGTGGAGGGCCAGAATGCTGCACAGCCAGAACCCGCAAAATTGCTCAGTTTTTATTTTTTATTTTTATCAAGCACATGGGAGAATAGGGCCCATTGAGCACATCTTTGTAACTAATTAATTAGAGATGACTAACCTGGGGGATAGTGAACAACTGATCGTCTATTGTGAAAATGGGACTTCCTTGGCTGTAGCTAATAACTGGTATAGGTGCAGACAAAATAGGCACTTCGAAGGATGGGCGAGGCTTTGCTATGCTGCACAAACAAAATCATAAAAAAATAATAATAATACTCTTTTTTATCAAATAAATGTAATCTTGCCTTACATTTTGTCTCCATGGTAGAAAAACCCAAGGTAAGGGTTGTTTTCGGGTGGAGAGATGACACATAAAAATGGAAACCAATCCGGGGAGTCTTCTTTCTGTGCAGAGCACTGATAATCTGGTACTTGAGAGAGCTGCCCGCCAAAAGGCCCTGGGAGGCAGTGAGACTCAAAGAGCTTCAGCTCTTCAGGCGAACAGTCCTGTTAAAAGTTTCGGCAAATGTGAGGTCAATGATAAATAAAATACAGAAGCCGATAAAGGTATCATAACATGTTTCTTTGCAGGTACCTTGTCACAACAACAGCGGATATTGCATCGTTGAGCAGTGAGGTCGCAGGGACAGGAGCCCAGCGGCTGGTACACTTGGTTTGGAATGACGGATTCATTGTCTACAAAGGACAGGAGATTGACATTTAAATGTGATGCGACAAAACCGATGGTATAAATGCAATAGTTGATGTACCAGATCCAGGATTAGCAGGAAGCAGAAGAGCATAAATCTTGGCCTGGATCAGCAAGGATGCCTTAAATGTGTTACCTACACAGGCAGATACCTGCAGGCTCTCCAAAACACATAGTGGCTTTGGACAACAATCTGTTTCATTTTCGCCACACAATTGCAGACTTCTATTTAGTCCCAGATGAACCCGAAGTGCATTCTGGGGAATCACAAAGACGAAAATAATTAGGAGGACTTTTGCGCTTCTAATAAACGTGTTCATAACAAATTACAAAACTTGTTCATAACTATTAAAGTCCAGAACCTTTCCTACCATTCCAACAAGTTCCTTCGTGAGGATCCATTGTGTTTCACTAGCTGCACACGAAGGTGGATCAATGCCTCCTGTCAATAAACCAACAAAAACAGAATATGTTCAAATTGACAATATTTCCAGTGTTGTGGTAACTTTTAGGGTTTTCTGGAAGATTTCAAGTACCGTTTACGTTAGACGGTAATACAGTGTGCACATTCAGAGAGATGCCTGTTGTGTTTCCAAGTAAAAGTGCAGTAATTCTTGGTCCAGTAGCCACGATAATGGATGGCTGGAAAACTGATGATAGTGATGTCAGACTTAAGACATGCTGTCTGTACATTAATACAGTGTTTTTCAACCTTTTTTGCGCCAAGGCACATTTTTGCGTTGAAAAATTACGGAGGCACACCACCAGCAGAAATCACTAAAAAAAAAATCTCAGTTGACAGTAAAACGTTGTTGTCGCAATTGTTGGATGTGACTTCAAACCATAACCAAGCAATATAGGTCTTGTCTCAAAGTAGGTGTACTGTCACCACCTGTCACATCACGCCCTGACTTATTTTGAGTTTTCCTGTGTGTAGTGTTTTAGTTCTTGTCTTGGCTCTTATTTTGATGGCTTTTTCTCTTTTTTTGGTATTTTCCCGGAGCAGTTTCACGTCATCCTTTGAGCGATATTTCCCGCATATACTTAGTTTTAGCAATCAAGAATATTTCAGTCGTATTTATCCTTCTTTGGGGGGACATTGTCCATTGTCATGTCATGTTTGGATGTACATTGTGGACGCCACCTTTGCTCCACAGTAGGTCTTTGCTGTCGTCCAGCATTAAATTTTTGTTTACTTCGTAGCAAGTTCAGTTTTAGTTTTGTTCTGCATAGCCTTCACCAGGCTTCAATTCCTTTTCTTAAAGGGCACTTGTATTTTGTTTATTTTTGGTTTAAGCTTTAAACACCTTTTTACCTGCACTCTGCCTACCGCTGTTCCTGACATCTACAAAGCAATTAGCTACCGGCTGCCACCTAATGATATGGAAGAGTATTACACAGTCACTGCCGAGCTCTCAAAAGCACGACACTCAACAACCACACATTATTTGCAGAATATAATTACTGGTTTGCAAAAAATTGTTTTCACCCAAATAGGTGAAAATACATAATCTCCCACGGCACACCAGACTATATCTCACGGCACACTAGTGGTTGAAAAACACTGCATTAATATATGCAGTAACCTTTAGTTCAACAATAACATCACTTACCAAAAGTTTGTGCATCAGTCCAAGAAAACAGCAAAAACAGGAAATGTGGCCCTACATTAGCCATTCTGTTCAGTGTCGATAATGGATAATTATGTGGGAATTCAAGCAGATTTTGCCACTTGAGTCGAAACCCAAATAATCGAAAGCATATTTATGAGGCAATGTAGTTAAAAAAGCAGTAACATGATAGGCTACAGTAACTTGCTCCGAGTGACGCTAGGCGCTGTTACTAAGCGACGACGTACGATAATGACGTACATAACTAGGCGACTTTCTCTTCGTTAGCGTGCTACTTGGACGATTCGTTAATTTGTGCCGGCGTATAAAACACCATTTCATAATCGTTATTCGACAATACCAATAATTACCAGCTTCGCTCACGGCATTTTCAGGAAAACTACAACAATTGTCACCGCGCTGAGAATATTACGTATATCCGGTTTTGATGAATCTTGTTCCGGTTTTTGCGTTTATATAATAAACTGAATTAAAATAATCTTAAACTTTATTATGGGGTTCTCAAATGGGTGTACGCGTACCCCTGGGGGTACTTGAAGGTATGCCAAGGGGTACTTGAGATTTTTTAGAAATATTACCATTAATTTATTAACGTATGGACCCCGATTTAAACAAGTTGAAAAACGTATTCGGGTGTTACCATTTAGTGGTCAATTGTACGGAATATCTACTGTACTGTGCAATCTACTAATAAAAGTATCAATTAATCAAAAAAGAAACATTCAAAAATCCTTTATAAATATATTTATTTAATAATACTGAATGTAAATTCATAAACTGTGAAAAGAAATGCAACGATGCAATATTCAGTGTTGACAGCTCGATTTTTTGTGGACATGTTCCATAAATATTGATGTTAAAGATTTCGTTTTTTGTGAAGAAATGTTTAGAATTAAATTCATGAATCCAGATGGATCTCTATTACAATCCCCAAAGAAGGCACTTTAAGTTGATGATTACTTCTAAGTGTAAAAATCTTTATTTATGATTGAATCACTTGGTTTTTTTTTTCAACAAGTTTTTAGTTATTTGTATATCTTTTTTCTAAATAGTTCAATAAAGGCCACTTCAAATGAGCAATATTTTGCACTGTTATACAATTTAATAAATCAGAAACTGATGACATAGTGCTGTATTTTACTTCTTTTTCTCTTTTTTTTCAACCAAAAATGCTTATTTGCTCTGATTAGGGGGTACTTGAATTAAAAAAAAATGTTCACATGGGGTGCATCACTAAAGAAAAGGTTGCGAACCACTGGGTATACCTCGATGATGATTCCACTTTGAAAGGAATATATACATTGTGTTTTGAGATTATTCATAGTCAATTTGTCACCACCAGTTTGACATTATTGAATAAATACACAAATACAACTGTTTTAGATGAATCAAATTCACAAAACAATATTGATAACTACTTGGAAATGCAATAATACATGTTTAATTTAAAAATGTATATTATGTCGGATTGTGTTTTAATACATTAACTCAGGGCTCACTGCGCAGACTCCATAAAACGGTGTTGATTGGTCGGCGTGACATGCACGGCATCCTGCCGACGGTCAACTGTATAGTGACGTGGAGAATGACTAGCGACGTCTGCTAAACTTTATAAAGTAAGAAGACGTCGCACGCTTAAAGGCTGGAATGTTTCCTGGTTAATATTGGCTGGAGTACCTGATGACTAAAATAATGTTTTTTTAATGTCGACTCGTTTTTTTTGTAGCCACGAATACAAAGGCACATAGCGATTAGCCCGAGCTGATGTACGGAGGGCAACCTGTAAATGGCTCCTGCAGGGAAGTTGATCAAGTCAAATGTTTGTTTACCACAGGAGTCAGAGTACGAAACTGGTTGAACGGAACGAAAACCGGCCGGGTCGATGCTTAATCCATAGAAACCGTCGCCGATTAGTTTGTTAGCTTGTAATCATTAGCCGCTCAGAGACGCCAGGTACAGGTATATAACATATCAGCATTGCGAACTGTCAAGATGGGCTCCATGCTGCGGGGTGAGGAGATGTGTTTGGCCCAACTCTTTCTGCAGTCCGGATCATCATACGACTGCATCGTGGAACTTGGAGAACTGGGCATTGTGGAGTTCAGAGACGTAAGTACTGCAACAGTTAAACACTCGCCTGCTCTGGGGGAAAAAAAAGTTGCCGAAGATAAACGTTCAGTTTGCATGGAAGGGCGTGATCAAGTGCTGCTAACTCAGCCAAGTAACCAGAGATAACGTTTTATTTGTGTGTTAAAAACATGGACAGTTCATGTCTTGGGATCAAATACTTATTTTCCCCTGCCTGTGTATTTGTTTTCTAATCTCGAATACCACCTGTAGTGCATTCAAGTACCCCTAGTTTAGAACATTTTATCTACTGTAGTGTAGATCAGTGGTCCCCAACCGCACAAGAAAAAAACAATTATTATTTTTTCTAAAATTATTAAATCAACTTAAAAAACACAATATATACATTATATATCAATAAAGATCAATGCAGTCTGCAGGGATACAGTCCGCAAGCACACATGATCGTATTTCTTTATGGGGAAAAAAACAACCCCCACGGTCCGTGGGACAAATTTTCAAGCATTGACTGGTCCGCAGCTACAAAAAGGTTGGGGACCGCTGGTGTAGATCAATCAATATTTACTTATATAGCCCTAAATCACTAGTGTTTCAAAGGGCTGCACAAACCACAACACAAACCACCACGACATCCTCGGTAGACCCACATAAGGGCAAGGAAAACTCCCACCCAGTGGGACGTCGGTGACAATGATGACCAAAAACCGAAAAAGTTAGTAAAATAACGTGCAAAATGACAAACTTTTTCCAGCAAGCGCTGCATTCAGAAAAATTGAAGGATGACCATTGTAGTTCATTAAAGTTAACCTGACTCTCGCCAGATCCTTGTAGTTCGCCAAGCTTCACACAAGGATCTGGGCTCAAAAGCAATGTGAATTCCTTCTCAGGGGCCTAGTGGTTAGAGTGTCCACCCTGAGATCGATAGGTCATGAGTTCAAACCCCGGCCGAGTCATACCAAAGACTATAAAAATGGGACCCATTGCCTCTCTCCTTTGCACTCAGCATCAAAGGTTGGAATTAAGGGTTAAATCACCATAAAAGATTCCCGGGCGCGACACCGCTGCTGCCCACTGCTCCCCTCATTTCCCAGGGGGTGAACGATGGGATGGGTCAAATGCAGAGGACAAAGTTCACCACACCTGGTGTGTGATGATCATTGGTACCAAGGACAGCTGAATAGTTAAAGAGCTAAATCACAATCAAAGGAGACTGGGTTCAAATCCCAGTCAGATCGATCGGCAACTAGGAAAGCGTCAGCCGGTGGAGTTACTCTTTTGACCTACTCAGTGGCCTAGTGGTTAGAGTGTCCGCCCTGAGATCGGTAGGTTGGGAGTTCAAACCCAGGCCGAGTCATACCAAAGACTATTAAAAAAAATGGGACCCATTGCCTCCCTGCTTGGCACTCAGCATCAAGGGTTGAAATTGGGGGTTAAATCACCATAAATGATTCCCGGGCACGGCACCGCTGCTGCCCACTGCTTCCCTCACTTCCCAGGGGGTGATCAAGGGGAGGGGTCAAATGCAGAGGACAAATTTCACCACACCTAGTGTGTGTGTGACAATCATTGGTACTTTAAATTTAACTTTAAGATAGCAAAAAATAATGAACCAATCAGGATCGCCAGGCGGGATTTCATAGATGCTACGTACCGCCGAAGCGACTTTATGATTCAAACAACAATGGCGGCACGCAACGAGGAGTCGTGTGCTGACATTGATTCTGCTATTGCAACTGTTTTGCGACATCGATTGTCTACTGACATTGCTGCGTTGTTTCAGTTAAAGTTCTCTAACTTTTTGCTCTTTTGTTATTGAATATGTCGGCTGTTCTGTTTTGGATTCCCCAGTGTTGCTCTCATCAGCGTCATGAGTTGATTTCGATGTGAGCGGTTGAAGTAGCACATTATTCAAGAAAACGGACAAGTGGTTTATACAATCACATACAATGATTTTTTTACAAGGCCTCACCTTCTGAAATACATCTCCTATTGAGAAGTCCCAGATCCTTGTGTGGAACTCAGCGAACTACAAGGATCTGGCGAGAGTCAGGTTACATTAAAGTGCCCTTGTTTGATAATAATGAATATATACTGTAGATCAGGGACGTCAAACATGCGGCCCGTGGGCCGGATCAGGCCCGCGAACAGGTTCAATCCGGCCCGCAAAATGAGTTTACTAAGTGAAAAATTGAGCTGAATTTTTACATTAAAGAAACTGCTGTTCTAAATATGTCCACTGAATGTCACAATAGCAATTCTGTTAGGTAAGCAAATGGTTAAAACCGGGGAAAGCAAGTCTGTTTTCTCAAAATTACTATTAATTAACTTATTTTGCTGTTAAAAGCTGGTTACATTCTGTTATAACATGGTTATATTGACAATTGTAGTAAAATATACAAAGCACTTATTCTTCTGTTGTTTTGATACTTTACAGTAGTTTTAGGCAATACTAAAAAATTGAGTATCAATCCAATACCAATTAGCTACAATGCAGATACTGAAACGTTACATTTTCAAGATTGTTGAATAAAATAGTAAAATATCACAAGAAAATCAATAGTGCAAAGTAAATAAACACAAGCAAACCCTACTGTTTGCTTTTGTTTATATGGATTTCACCCTTTATGGCCTCCTGTGTCCACAGAATTGTAAGGAATAAAGAAAACAACAACAAAAATATTGATAAATCACCCTAGTATCAAACATATCTGGATATTATACTTAATATCGTTACCGTCTATATTTGTATAAACCAACCACCCCTGTTTACATTCAAAAGCTCTAGCTTGTATCTTCCTACTGTGTTTATTATAGCATGTTTAGCTAGTGCTTGTCCTCCGGTAATAATGATACAGAAAAATGTAGTTTTATTTGCCGCCATAGAGACTAGGATTAGTGATTTAGAAGCAGCTCTGCACTGCGGAGGAACATTAGCCACGCTCGCTAGCAAGGAAGCTACATTCCGTTAAGGACTCATCTCCTGCAGCTTATCGCTGTCAAATTTGTGGGACACAGCTGAGACTTGTCAATAAGCATTATCACCATATAACAGTAGTATTAAAAGCTATATCGTTGTTCAAATGTATAGCATTTATATCATCTAAATCGTGTGACCCTAGCATGATATAAATATTGCAAAACAGAATAAATTATTTTTAATTCAACTATTATTATTTATCAATGTCAATTACTGTCCTTTTCTTCTTTCAGCTCAATCCCAGTGTTAATGCATTTCAGCGAAAATATGTCAATGAGATCAAAAGATGCGAAGAGATGGAGAGAATCCTTGGTGAGCATTTATTGATCTGTAACAAATGACCAAAGGGTTCAATTGATAGTCAGTTTTCTGAATGTGATGAATCACCAGTTGAGTTGTAAGTATTGAGCCAAGACAATGCAATGATTTTGTACTAGACATACGCTGGACAAAGACGTAATTGCATGCATGCAAATCAGTAATACATTAACCACAGAGCTCTTCTTATTGGACTCAATTGTAAGTCAGTGACTGCAGTCATGAGAAATGTCAGTCTGTGTTACATTCAGCCTTTCGCCAAACTGAGCTCTGTTTTAGTTCAATCAAGAGAAGAAAGTGACTCCCTTGTGGAGATGTTTGTGTTACAATGTTTTTTAAAGGCTTTTAATAACATCTGAATAATACACAATGATGCCATAGACACATTAAAAGGGTGCTGTGTGTTATCAACAGGCTATCTGTTGAGAGAAATCAAGAAAGCTGACATTTCATTGCCAGAAGGAAACGTGATCCCAGTTGCTCCTTTACCTAAACATGTGATGGGCATAATGGTATGTTTGCTGCTTCTATGTTTTACTCGTCTACTCTCGATCAGCATCACATTGGTCTTCTATGCTTTTGCAGGAGCAACTGCAGAGGCTAGAAGTGGAGTTGGGTGAGGTCATGAGGAATAAGGAGCGATTGCAGAAGAATCTTTTGGAGCTCATAGAGTACACACACATGCTGCGCATCACTCGCAATTTTGGGCAAAGAACAGCTGAGGTTAGTTCATCCAACTGTAGCAACCGAAGCTTATGCACGCATCCTTTTTTCCTGTCCAGACAACATTGGAAGCTGTTTTTTCTTTTGTTTTAATACACAGCTTGGTAATACTTTGTACTCTCCCTTGTTTCTTTACTGTCTGAATCCTAGATAGAGCCGCTGCAAGTCACATATGAGGAGTTTCCTTTCCTAGAAAAAGACACAATGATGGACTACAACAGCATGCAGAGGCTTGGCGCTAAACTGTGGTAAATAAAACAAAAGAACACTTGAAATTGTACTTAAAATTATACTTTATAGCACATCTAACACATATGCAGCCCTTTGAGACATTTGTGATTTAGGGCTTTATAAGTAAACTTTGATTGATTGAAGTACTTAAAAGTAAGTTTGAGGTTTGGGTTAGGTCTCGGGATGCAACGATTTAACTGGTTTTACTATTAACCGTGATTTAAAACAGTCATGGTTATTTAATCGCAAAGGCTCCACTACTGGTTGTATCCGCTTCTTTAATGTTTTTCATGTCCTTTGTTCTTTGATGTTTCCCTCTTACACACATGTGGGAGGGATGTGTACTATGGCTATGAGTTGTTGTTGTTTTTTTCCCTTGGCCTCAGTCTGGACCCCCTCTCCTGGGGCCCAGGCTTAGACCGATTTTTCATTTTTTTATTTTATTTTATTTTATTTCATTTTAATCTTCTATTTTTTTCTCCCAATTAGGTAATAATTAGGTCAGGGGTCTGTAACCAGTGGCTCCGGAGCTTCCAGCTTACTTTGTGGCTCCCTTTTCTGAGCTCCTTTAGATTTTTTTCAACACTGTTATTGAGGAAATGTGCGTATTTTCTAAAGAGATGTACATTGTCACACTTTCTGTAAGATAGTGCATGCATCCATACTGGTGATTGGGTGAGCGCGAGGACAGCAAGTGTTTGACCCAGGCGTTCATGAAAACATGGTCGTCTTTTCTGCAGTAAACTAAGCTGTGTGCTTGGCAGCTTGCTATGTGCAAACCAAACATTTTGCTTTGAACAACAT
>NC_084617.1:56110632-56135632 GCF_033978795.1 Nerophis ophidion | reverse complement strand
TTTGCTTTAGGATCCCAAAACAGAGAGTACAGAGCAATACAGTTGTGCTACGGACAGAAGAGAGAGAAGGGCAAGACAGGGAGAGAAAGAGAGGGACAAAAAATGTAAGGTTCTTATGCCAGAGGCGAGGTGGGCGGTTTAGTAAAGTCTGATAGGGAGGGAACAATGAGCTAGTAGAGAATGCAACACAACAGTCTTTGTCTCGGACTTACAGAAGTTGGGAATTTGCGCTCCAAAAGTGCATCAAGGTCACAAACATGTCCGTTATCTTTAGACAAATCCCAGGCCTCAGACAGCTGAGAAAATGGACCACTACACTTTACATTTTGTGTTTTAATACATTCTGCATTTAAATATATTGTCATGTTTCAACAACAGTTGTTAATACTTGCAAGCAAACATAAACAACTGGAGGAGCTACTGTAAGCCATTGTTGACAATGCTTGTATATGAATGTACAGTATGACTGCTTGAGAATGTTCTTTTAATTTTCTTGCAGTTTTATTTCTGGACTCATCCAGAGGGCGAAGATTGAGGCCTTTGAGCGGATGCTGTGGCGAGTGTGCAAAGGCTACACTATTCTCAGCTATGCTGAAGTGGAGGAGTATCTTGAAGATCCTGACAGTGTAGGCCACATGACACAACTCTTGTTAGCTACATTACTTTGTAGGCTTTAGGGCCTGTCTACACAAGAATCATCGAACTTTAAGATCAATTTTTTAAAAATTGTCTTCTTGCTCCTTTAAAAATGCTTGTTTTCATGTTAACAAGCAGCCAAAATAGCATGTTTTTATCCCATCCATCCATCCATTTCCTTCCGCTTATCCAAGGTTGGGTCGTGGGGGCAGCAGCCTAAGCAGGGAAGCCCAGACTTTCCTCTCCCCAGCCACTTTGTCCAGCTCTTCCCGGGGGGATCCTGAGGCGTTCCCAGGCCAGCTAGGAGACATAGTCTTCCCAAAGTGTCTTGGGTCTTCCCCCTGGCCTCCTACCGGTCGGATGTGCCCTAAACACCTCAGTAGGGAGGCGTTCGGGTGGCATCCTGACCAGATGCCTGAACCACCTCATCTGGCTCCTCTCGATGTGGAGGAGCAGCGGCTTTACTTTGAGCTCCCCCCGGATGCCACAGCGCCCATCAGCCGCCTCGACAATAGAGGTGCGGAACATGGTCCACTTGGACTCAATGTCCAGCACCTCCCTCATGACATGTTCAAAGTTCTTCCGGAGGTGGGAATTGAAACTCTCTGACAAGAGACTCTGCCAGACGTTCCCAGCAGACTCTCACAATGCGTTTGGGCCTGCCAGGTCTGTCCGGCATCCTCCCCCACCATCGCAGCCAACTCACCACCAGGTGGTGATCAGTAGAAAGCTCTGTTCCTCTCTTACACCCGAGTGTCCTAAACATGAGGCCTCAAATCCGATGACACAACTACAAAAGTCGATCATGGAACTGCGGCCAAGGGTGTCCTGGTGCCAAGTGCATATATGGACACCCTTATGTTTGAACATGGTGTTTGTTATGGACAATCTGTGATGAGCACAAAAGTCCAATAACAAAACACCACTCCGGTTCAAATCCGAGCGGCCATTCTTCCCAATCCGGCCTCTCCAGGTTTTGACTGTCGTTGCCACCGTGAGCGTTGAAGTCCCCTAGTAGGACAAGGGAATCACCCGGGGGAGCACTTTCCAGTACTCCCTCAAGTGTATCCAAAAAGGGTGGGTACTCTAAACTGCAGTTTGGTGCGTAATCACAAACAACAGTCAGGACCAGTCCCCCCATCCAAAGGTGGAGGAAGCTACCCTCTCGTTCACTAGGTTAAACTCCAACATGCAAGCTTTGAGCCGGGGGGCAACAAGAATTGCTACCCCAGCCCGACTCACAATGCAACCCAACCTCTATGGCCCCTCCCATGAGTGGTGTGCCCATTGGAGGGGGGACCCACATTGCCTCTTCGGGCTGTGTCCGGCTGGGCCCCATGGGGACAGGCCCGGCCACCAAGCGCTCGCCGTCGTGCCCCAACTCCGGACCTGGCTCCAGAGGGGGGCCCGCTGACCCGTGTCCGGGTGAGGGAAATCGGAGTCTTGTTTCACGTTTTCCCATAGAAGTCTTAGGTTTTTATCCCATTAAAAAAAAAACATGCAACAGACAATAAGATGTAGGGAATGGCAAAAAGGATAAGTTTTCCGGCATAAACTTAATCTCAGAGATGGAATGAGAAGCTTGGTCATCTGAGAGAGGCTTAGAGTGTTGCATCTCCATTTATAGAGCAGTCCGGAAAAGCCAGTGGCTCGTGCATCTATTCCAGATTCCTCCTTAACACTTTCCTTTTAAAGCCTTTATTTGCATGAAGGGAAACAATTGTATAAAGCAGTGGTTCTCAACCTTTTTTCAGTGATGTACCCCCTTTGAACTTTTTTTTTTTAAATTAAAGTACCCTCTAATCAGAGCAAAGCACTATGTCATCAGTTTCTGATTTATTAAATTGTATAACAGTGCAAAATATTGCTCATTAATAGTGGTCTTTCTTGAACTATTCGGGAAAAAAAAGATATAAAAAATAACTAAAAACTTGTTGAAAAATAAACAAGTGATTCAATTATAAATAAAGATTTCTACACATAGAAGTAATCATCAACTTAAAGTGCCCTCTTTGGGGGTTTTAATAGAGATCCATCTGGATTCATGAACTTAATTCTAAACATTTCTTCACAAAAAAATTAAATCTTTGACATCAATATTTATGGAACATGTCCACAAAAAAATCTAGCTGTCAACACTGAGTATTGCATTGTTGTATTTCTTTTCACAGTATATGAACTTACAATAATATTTTAAGTATTATCCAATAAATATATTTATAAAGGATTTTTGAATTTTTGCTAATTTTGAATTGTTGCTATTTTTAAAATATTTTAAAAAAATCTCACGTACCCCTTGGCACACCTTCAAGTACCCCCATTTGAGAACCACTGGTATAAAGGATGGTATAAAGTAGCATAAGTATTGCAAAGGAAATATGCATTTTAGTAGATTAAAAAATAATACAGTTGTGTAAAAATAACATGCTCTAAAATGTTTGTGTGAAAGTGATTGGAAGATTCTAAAGAAGCATCTGTGTTCTCTGTTTTCTGTGTGTAGGGTGAACTCACTAAGAGTGTTGTGTTCTTGATCTCCTACTGGGGAGAGCAGATTGGGCAGAAAGTGAGGAAGATCTGTGACTGGTAATATGCCAACCTACTATGGATTTAGGCTTCTGAATGAGCTGCAAGTCACAAATGGGTAATACTGTATATGTTTTCTGTCCGTCCTTAGCTACCACTGTCACGTGTATCCATATCCGAGTAGCAACGAGGAGAGGACAGACGTTGTGCAAGGATTAAGTACTCGCATCCAGGACCTGCACACTGTAAGTCTTCAGTTTTTTGTTTTTTTTATCATGCATGGCAGAATGCCTTTTTTGGTCTGTTTTTAAATGTTTTACTTGAACATGCATTGACTGTCATCTTGTTAAAATATAATCTGCAGAGTTTAAAGGCTCTCTTAGTGTTTGCCACTGGGATAAAAAAAAAATCCACGAGTAATGGCAGCAACACTTGTTACGAATACAAAAGTGAATTGAAATTTATATGAGAACTTGTCATGTAAAAATCTAGAAGTAGACTTTTGTATAGTTACTGTAGTTCAAACCATACATTTGACTTTTGTATAGTCACTGTAGTTCAAGCCATATATTTGAATATCATCCAGCACAAGTTAACCTAGTGTGTTATGGAATTTAATGTACAGTCGCAAGTGTGTTTTAAGACGATGCATGCTTGTAAATCGTATTGCCATTCGCTGGTACCAATAGAAAAGCAGCCAAATAGTCTCTTTTTAAAGTATTAACCAATTTACGGGTAGTTAGTCAGTGAAGCGTTTCCGAGCATTAAGCTTCTGTGACGGAAAAATTTAATTGCTCTCATTCCCTGTAGCACATGATCAACATGAGACCTTGGCAAAGAATATTCTTTTCCCTCTTAACAATCATACCTTCTTTAACACTCTCTCTCTCTCCCCCTCCACTCTCTTCTGGACTTCAAAACATTCATTTTAGTTATCTTTTTTTTTTTTTTTGCTTCTGACTGTAACTATTGAATATGTAGGCTTGGACAATAATACATTTTGCCAGATGTTACATTGCCTCCAGAAGCTATTCACTGCTCTTCACTTTTTCCACATTTTATGTTACAGCCTTATTCCAAAATTGAATATATTTATTATTTTCTTCCAAATTGTACATACATTACCTCCTAATGTCAATGGGAAAAGTTTTTTTTTTTTTTTTTTTTTTATGTTTTACACATTTATTACTCCTAAAAAATTTTTTTTAAAAATACATGGACGTAAGTATTCACAGCCTTTTCTGAATATTTTGTTGATGCACCTTTGGCAGAAATCACAGCCTCAAGTATTTTTGAATATGATGCCACAAGCTTGGCACACCTATCTTTGGGCAGTTTCACCCAATCTTATTTTCCCATTCCTCTTTGCAGCACATCTTAAGCTCCATCAAATTGAATATGAAGCATTGTTTTTTTTCCAGGATGTCTCTGTACATGGCTGCATTCATCTTAGTTTAGTCAGGAAAGATAACCAAGAGCTCGATGGTCACGCTGTCAGGGCTACAGCATTTCTTTTTTGGAGAGTGGAGAACCTTCCTGGAGGACAACCAGCTCTGCAGCAATCCAACAACCAGGTCTGCATAGAAGAGTGGCCAGACGGAAGCCATTTCTTAGTAAAAATGCACCTGAAGGACTAATGGACTATGAGAAACAAAATTATCTTTTTTGATGAGACAAAGATTGAACTCTTTGGCATCAATATAGGCACCGCTCATCAACAAGCCAATACCATCCAACAGTGAAGCAAGGTGGTGGCAGCATAATGCTGTGGGGATATTTTTCAGCGGCAGGAACTAGGAGACGAGTCAGGATACCGGGAAAGATAAATGCAGCAGTTTTTCCATAGACATCCTGGAGGAAAACCAACACTTCTCAAGAGCTTAAGAGTGCTGCAAAGACAAAATGGGCAAAACTGCCCAAATATATCAATAAAAGTGTACTTTTATAACCCTTAACAACAAGTGTCTCAAAGGGCTGCACAAGCCAAAATAACAAGAAAAAAACTCAACCCAATGGGAACAATGAAAAACCTTGAAAGGGACTGCAGATGTGCCCCCCCGCCCCTTGGGTGACCGATGCAGAGTGGATACATTTAGTAACGTGAGAGTCCAGTTCATATTGAGGCCAGCAGTGGATCCTCTTGTATGTAGACAAGTCAGCAGTGCAGATACCTCACCAACTGATGCATAGAGCAGTGGTTTATCCCTGGTCACAGCTTGGAACAGCTTGCGCCTCCTCTGCTCTGCTCCCAGGAAAGGGGAGCAGAGCAGAAAAGAGAGACTGAAGATCAACTGGTCTAAAAATGGGCCTATTTAAAGGCTACGGTGTATAAATGAGATACTGTAGGTGTGCCAAGCTTGTGGCATCATATTCAAAAATACTTCAGGCTGTAATTGCTGCCAGTGGTGCATCAACAAAGTATTTGTTGATATTTTATTGTCCCAATAAAGCTTTTTATTTTTTTAATTTTTTATTTTTTAGTTACATTTATTTTTTTTAATTGAAAAATGTACAGTCAATATATATGATCGTATTGGAACATCCCTAACAATGCATGCATGTAACCCATCTGTTGTTCGCAGGTACTTCGTAGAACTGAGGAATATCTGAAGCAGGTCCTGATCAATGCCTCAGAATCAGTTTACACCTGGGTCATACAGGTCAAGAAGATGAAAGCTATCTACTACATACTCAACCAGTGTAGTTTTGATGTCACCAACAAGTGTCTAATCGCTGAGGTCTGGTGTCCTGTCAACGAGCTTCCAACTCTGAGAAGAGCACTGGAAGATGGCTCGGTAAAGTAAACTCCTACAGTTAGAGGCCATTTAATTTGGAGCAATTTTTATGTTCACGTTTCATGTTTGACTGATTTTCTGTTGTTTGTGTCACAGAAGAAAAGTGGATCCACAGTTCCTTCCTTTGTTAATCGCATCCCTACTAGCGACACTCCACCCACACTGATGAGGTCCAACAAATTTACTGCTGGCTTCCAAAACATTGTTGATGCATATGGAGTGGGCACATACCGAGAAGTCAACCCTGGTAAATTTTGTTTGTTTCTGCACCTTAAATGATTTTCCTAACTTTTCATTTTTTCTCATTACTATAATTACAGTGGTACCTCAACTTATGAACTTGCAGTTGTGTCCATTTAAATTATTTGAATTATATACATGTATTTAATTAGTCCTTATCCCTCCCAAAACACAAGTTTAACATGAAACATGCCTTTATAAATTAAATGCAAACTCTTAGATAGTAAACATTGTTTGAAAAATGCACGGTCAACAGACAAGTACAGTAGTTTCTAGAAATTTTTTTATAATATTGTTCAGCATTTTTTTGGGACTGGACTGTCTCCTTTGGGCTGCTTCTCCGTCCAGTGTTGCAAAGTTCACTTATTTGGTTATTATAAGGTAGTTGCTTTAATAGAGCCAGTTGCTTGTTCTATACTGATCTGGCAACATTGTCTTTGTCGTGTAACAATAAGAACTAGGAAATCGCTGTTTATGTTCCTCACAATGTGTTTAAATGGTGGACCGGAGAGGTCAGAGTTGACAACAAGTCAACAAGAGACAGCATGTATGTGTGCCAAAGGTGAAGCTTGACTGTGCAGGTTGTTGAGTCAGGACTAAACAAAACTAATTGGAAAAACGTCAAAAACCGCATCTGCAGCTTCTCAATAATGTTATGGATGTGTTTATGGCTGCATGTGTGATGCTGACTAATGCTTCGGCAGGGTTGACTCCGTTTTGCTGGTTAGAGGGCACGATTGTGTTGATCTCTGAGCTGCGCTCAAAAACGCACATCAACTGTCCAATCAAAATGTGTTTCTTGTGTAAACAAAGCAGGAACAGCAACACGTAACAATATATTAGCTCTATATTGCTCATACGGCACAACCTTGTTACTTATATATTTTTTCAACCGACAACGAATATGCTCACAACTTAAAGCTGAGAGAAAGCTCTTATCTCAAATTACTAGGGGAATAAAAGTATTATAGATACCGCAGTTTTATGGTTTCAAAGTCTTCACAATAATACCATGACGCCTGACTGTATCAAAAAAAAACCTGGTGTGTAGTTTTTTCCGGCGCTTTAGCGTTGGCCCGATCTGAAAATAAACTACATTTCCCAGAATCCTCTGCACAGTGCAGAACGCAATAAGCAGGAAGGTTAATGTGTTGGTAGTCGATGAGAAAAATTGTTTTTTTGGACATTTCCTGAAAAATCTAAATCCATCCATAAATGAGTTATGTTGCTAACAAACTGACAAACACACCACGGTGAAAACATAACGTGTTTGGCGGAGGTAATAAGTTTTGCGCTCTGCAAAGCAATAATTTCGTCTTGAGCGTTTCCAGGACAACACAGAGCCAGCCTGTCCCGTCATAATCACCCAAAAAAATGTTCAACGCGAAAAATGTGAGGCAACTGAAAAACTACTTTGTAAATTATCAACCACTCGTTTGTCTTGATGTCCTGGGGGGGCTGGAGTCTGTCCAGATACACTCGGGCGGAAGGCAGCATACACCCCAGACAAGTTGCAACCTCCTAAACTGTCACCCAGAAAATATATTTGAAGACATCCAAGTCAAACATCGGTTTGTAGCGTATTTACTTTATTGCAAGTTATATTGTTAATTAACTGTTAAGAAACGGCATATTCCAGACTGATATAAACATGTCCACTGCTTCTCAAAGTAAAAGTTGAAATGTGAACATTATTGTTTTACATTGGATGTTTACATTTTCACTTTAAAGACATGCAAGTTGTTGTTTTTTTATACATTTGCTTGATCTCCCAACGCAATTCTTTGTTTGTAGTAATACATATGACTAGAACATTTTAGCATTATGTTTGTGTTAATTACAGTAAGTCTGTTTGTCCTAAACCTTCCTGCCACTTAATTTTATACACTATGGCATTTTTCAATCAGTCAATCAATCAATCAATCGATCAATGTTATTTATATAGCCCTAAATCACAAGTGTTTCAAAGGGCTGCACAAACCAAAACGACATCCTCGGTACAGAGCCCACATAAAGGCAAGGAAAAACTCACCCCAGTGGGACGTCGGTGACAGTGACTATGAAAAAACCTTGGAGAGGCCCACTTATGTGGGCAACCCCCCGCCCCCTAGGGGGGACCGAAAGCAATGGAGTGGAGTGGGTCTAACATGATATTGTGAAAGTCCAGTCCATAGTGGATCCAACATAACTGTGAGGGTCCTGTCCATAGTCGATCCAATATTGTAGCGAGAGTCCCGTCCATCGTGGAGCCAGCAGGAAACCATCCAAAGCGGAGGCGGATCAGCAGTGCAGAGATGTCCCCAACCGATACACAGGCGAGCGGTCCATCCTGGGTCCCGACTCTGGACGAGCGGTCCATCCTGGGTCCCGACTCTGGACGAGCGGTCCATCCTGGGTCCCGACTCTGGACGAGCGGTCCATCCTGGGTCCCGACTCTGGACGAGCGGTCCATCCTGGGTCCCGACTCTGGACGAGCGGTCCATCCTGGGTCCCGACTCTGGACGAGCGGTCCATCCTGGGTCCCGACTCTGGACGAGCGGTCCATCCTGGGTCCCGACTCTGGACGAGCGGTCCATCCTGGGTCCCGACTCTGGGCGAGCGGTCCATCCTGGGTCCCGACTCTGGGCGAGCGGTCCATCCTGGGTCCCGACTTTGGGCGAGCGGTCCATCCTGGGTCCCGACTCTGGACAGCTAGTACTTCATCCATGGCCACCGGACCTGTGTCCCCCGCCCTCCCTCCATAAGGGAGAGGGGGACAGAAGAGAAAAAGAAAAGAAAAGGCAGATCAATAGGTCTAAAAAGAGGGTCTATTTAAAGGCTAGAGTATACAAATGAGTTTTAAGATGAGACTTAAATGCTTTAAAAATTTTAACATATGCCACAATAATATTGTACCATGAGATTTTGATACCATTACATCCCTACAAATTACTGGTAATTTGAGGTACCACTGTATTGTTTGGCATTAATGCACTACAGCATACAGCATTTTGCCTTTTGCTAATACTTCTCTCGACTTCTTCCTCCAATTTTATTCTAGCTCCTTTCACAATAATCACATTCCCATTCCTGTTTGCTGTGATGTTTGGAGACCTGGGTCACGGTATTCTTATGGCTTCTTTTGCTTTCTGGATGGTGTTATATGAGAACAATCGCAAGCTTAAGAATACCAGAAATGAAGTAAAGAGTTTTTTTTCCACTCGATTTACAATTGTGCCGACATGTATCTTGATAGGTTTGACGTGTAATTTGTTGTGCACATGCAGATCTGGAACACATTTTTTGAGGGTCGTTACATTATCCTCTTGATGGGCCTTTTCTCGGTCTACACTGGTCTCATATACAATGACTGTTTCTCCAAGTCCATTAACATCTTTGGTTCTGGATGGAGCGTGAAAGCCATGTTCACAGCTAAACAATGGACGTAAGTATTTCACAAGAATATTTTAAATGGAAGAAGCGGACTGTGGGATGTGTTTTTGAGAGACAACCCTTATGTCTACCTTATTCTTAACCCAATAGGACAGAGGATCTCAACAGGAATAGTTTTCTTACTCTGGATCCAAATGTTACTGGAGTTTTCAATGGGCCATACCCTCTCGGAATCGATCCTGTGAGTATTAACAATATCTTTGTGTGTTTTGTTTCGTTCTAGCGCCACAAGCTTGTAATACACCATTTATTTACTGTCTAAAGTCACACTCACTTCATGTTACTACACAAAACGAGGGGAAAAAAAAATTCAGTCTATGCCTGGGCCCCTGGAGAGGGTGTTCAGACTGAGGCCAAGGAAGAAAAAAAAAAACCCGCCATAGCACACAAAAAATGTGTTATGCTCTAATTTTGTAATTTTAGGTTTACAATTGGTCCTACTTTGTGGAAATGAATTTACGATGGTGAAGCCAGGAACCAATTAACAGCTATAAACGAAGGATTACTGAATGTATATTAATATATCATACTGAGAGGCATTTTGAAAAATGTATTTTGTGTTTTTATTTTGCTTCAAGAAGGGGGCAAATAATAGAACCACTAACCTCAGTAAATGTTTAATACAGATTTTATAATGGATTCGTTTGTGCAGGTCAAGTAATACTAAATTGTTATCATGTGGTTATCCTTACATTATTTAATGACAAATATATGCATATTTTCTCTCTAGATATTTAGAGTCAGAACGTAATGCTAGTATTGTAGTATTAAATCTATCGATCTGTCAATAAAAATACATTTTACATCCTTTTCATACTTTAATCAAAATGTTCTCTAATTTGGATGCTGTAGCTGTTTTGTGCTGCTTTACTCTATTGTGCATAATACATTGTTTGTCTTCAATAAGATCTGGAATTTGGCATCCAACCGGCTTACGTTTCTCAACTCCTATAAGATGAAAATGTCTGTGATATTGGGCATCATTCACATGAGCTTTGGGGTGATCCTTAGCACTTTTAATCACTTGTAAGTATTTATTTCTTCCATCTTGAACGCAAGCTGTTGGACCTAATTGTCCACTTTATTCTCATTTACAAAAACAGGCACTTTAGAAGGAGGCACAACCTCTACTTGGTCTTCCTCCCTGAACTCCTCTTCCTGCTCTGTCTATTTGGCTACCTGGTGTTAATGATACTCTACAAGTGGCTCTTTTTCTCCGCCAAGAACTCCAGACACGCTCCAAGCATCCTCATTCACTTCATCAACATGTTCCTCATGCAAGGGGATGCAGTGGAGCCCCTCTACCCTGGACAGGTGAAAAACTAAGAGCAGCATTTTTCAATAAACAGTCGGATACAGTTGGTAAATGTCAAAATTATACAATTCAGTACAATAATCCTCGTCGCCCAATATTTTTTTTATATAGGGATGTAACAACGTTGAAATCTCACAGTACAATATTGTCACTCTATTACGGCCACGGTATCATTATGGTGGAACTGTAAAAAAACAAAAACAAAAAACTTAAAAATGCCATAGTGTAAAATGAAGTGACAGGAATGTTTAGGATAAAACACACTTGCTGTAATTGAAGACAAACAAAGTTCAAATGTTCTAATCAAATGTATTTTTTCAAACATGTATTTTTAAGTGCAAATAATTGTGCATAAACATCCACTATTTCAAGCAAATGTATAACAACTTTAAACAATAAATCACACCGTAAGCCGCACCCACTAAAAAAATATTTTTCATATGTTAGCTGCACCGGACTATATGCCACAGATATATACTTTGCAAAATTAGTTATATACACTATAAGATTTTTGAAAGCCCACACAATCAAAATAATTAGCTATGCGATGGCATTAATCCATCTACCGTATTTTTCGGACTATAAGTCACAGTTTTTTTCATAGTTTGGCCAGGGATGCGACTTATACTCAGGAGCGACTTACGTGTGAAATTATTAACAATTTACTGTAAAATATCAAATAATATTATTCAGCTCATTCACGTAAGAGACTAGACGTATAAGATTTCATCGGATTTAGCGATTAGGAGTGACAGATTGTTTGGTAAAGGTATAGCATGTTCTACTCTTACCTTAATATGTTACGTTAACATACCAGGCACCTTCTCAGTTGGTTATTTATGCGTCATATAACGCAGTGGTCCCCAACCAATTTTTTATTAATTTTTATTAAAAAAAATATATATATATTTTTTTTTTTATTAAATCAACATAAAAAACACAATATACACTTACAATTAGTGCACCAACCACAAAAACCTCCCTTTTTCATGACAAAAACGTCCCTTTTTCATGACAAAGAAAAGAAAAAAAAAAAAAAAAGGACATCGCCCCACCCCCCCACCCGGGCCACGGGACAAATTATCAAGCGTTGACCGGTCCGCGGATACAAAAAGGTTGGGGACCACTGGTATAACGTACACTTATTCAGCCTGTTGTTCACTATTCTTTATTTATTTTAAATTGCCTTTCAATTGTATTTCCTTAGTGCTGGGTTTTATCAAATAAATTTCCCCCAAAAATGCGACTTATACTCCAGTGCGACTTATATATATATATTTTTCCTTCTTTATTGTGCATTTTCGGCAGGTGCGACTTATACTCCGGAGCGACTTACACTCCGGAAAATACGGTACTGTACGTGGTCAAAAAAAGATTTATCGAGTGAGCTCTAGGATTATCCGTCAGTCACATTCCCAGATATGTCGAACTATCTGGTTCTCCAGATGTCATTCTACACAATAAAACTGATGAAAACTTGGGAAAGCATTGAGGTCTACAATTTTTTTTGTGTGTGGCTGGGTAAAGGAAATTGGTACCTAGACGCTTCCGTATAAATATGCATCGTTTTTGCCCGCTTAAGGTTGCATTTCTAGATTTAACTGTGTCTACTGCCATGTTTGTTATTGTTGCACGCACCGTTTATGAGTATGCTTGCTTTTCCCCGTCTTTATCAAAATATAACTATAGATGTCAACATTGTGTATGTGCTGAAAGCTTCATTTATGATTGCTGCCTTTGGTAAAAGCTTAACTTTTTCCGGCTTTTGCTCACATTTGGACTCGCCGATTTGGTGCTTTACGAAACACTCGTAGCAAAAATGTGTTTTAAGAAAGAAAAGAAAATTCTAATAATATTATACGGAAACTGCACTTTTTTTGGAATCACAATCATTATGAAAGATAAGAACATACCACTTTTTTGGTCATTTTAATCATCGGGGGAAGTTATTTCGTCAGCGCATTTATTTCCGTTTCCATAGCAGTGCACTTCCGGCAACAAATGTGTGTTCCTACTTCCGGAAAAAAACACGAGTGTGTTCTAAACATGACAAAAATAACTATTTTTGGACAAATCAGGATTCACAACCTTATCTTTTTGAAGCTGAATCTACAGAGAGTGAACTACTGCTTATTGAGGCGAGCACGAAGGGAGGGTGAAATGTTGGAGCAGAAGAAAGCCGAGAGAGTGAGGTCTGTGTGACTTTGACGCTGTAGACGTGGAACTTCGAGCCAAGTATTGCCAACATAAATGGCGTGCTTACGCAAAATAAACTGGAAAAAACATCTCCGTCCAGCTCAACCAAACGCACAACTTTCCATTGAGTGAGTTACTTTAATATTGATCGTGATACACGCGGCACATCATGCATGTTATTAATACAAACGGTGTCAACTTGCGGTGTACAAACAATAAATGAAATATGGGCTAATAATTTACAAAAACCGGTACTGTAATATAATTATGTTTTCAGTCAGTACAGATTGGTGTTCTATTGCATTGTGTTGTACATTACAAACTCAAACGTGATTTGGGTGCTGATGTAAAAACTAGCTTATTGCTTGCCATAAATAGCTTTTACAGCTAATACCAAAGCATGCCGATGTGTTACTCCGCTAGAAAAAGAGTTTCTCCATGTTCGCTCTTACAATAAAAATGTCTCTACAGCTTCGTTGTTATATAGGTTACGGAACGTAAAATATGTAATGTTGGCGGTTGTTGAATGTATTTTTAAATTGATTTAAAGGTCGAATTGATTGCTCCAATTAGCTTCATTGCTAACCACCTACAACGAGACGATTTTTACATATTAGACTGCAAAAAAAACTAAAACGTTTGTTTTCTTGTCTCTCATAAAGATTGTCAATGATAGGCAAAATTCCCCCAAAAAGTGCTGAGGAATAATAAAGTGCTTCTGATTCCGTTCCCCTTTTGCGATATTACTTCAATTGGAAATACTGAACATTAAAAATATATCAGACAAATCTTTAAACAAGTGATCACTGCAAACTTGTGCATTCTACGACTCTGCTCCCTTAATCTGGAGGACGAGCCACTTTTCTCGGCGTCTTTTGTGAAATGTTGACATCTTTCGCCCTTCCTCATCACCTCTCGAGAAAATATGAATAAATATTTATCATTTTTGCGATTTGAACAGTTCCAAGTGCCTAAAAACAACGCAAACATACGTAATTTTTCTTTGAGAAAGGCAAAATGCCGCCCTGAATGCTATGACTGCAGACTTACGCTGGCCCACCACTTTCAGCCTCACATAGTTAATGAGCCGGGCGTGACGTCTGGTGAATGCAACCTATTTAATTACAAAACAACTAACTGGCTAACTGTCCTCCAATTCAGCTGCCCTGCCGACACACACACTGTAACTTCCCTGAGGTGCACTCACAGTTTGGAATAACACAACTCCTGAACTTTAAAAGACAATTTGCTACAATAATAAAAAAAATATTAAATAAAATATAAATACACTGCATTTTGTCTGTTAATCTTTTTGGCATGCTGCTGAAAAGCGGGCGAGGGTGCAAAGTCGACAACACTGTGGATACTTCCTAAATGTTTCAAGCCACACATCGCTTGCCCATCAAATTCTTTGGACTCATTGAGTGAGCTAAACTAGAAAAATGCTGTTATAAGGACTAAAACACACCTAGTACAACAACAGCATTGCTGTGCTGACTAAATGAGCAACGGAGAGCAATCAGCCCGCCCTACTCAGTGACCTACTGGTTAGTGTCCGCCCTGAGATCCGTAGGTTGTGAGTTCAAACCCCGGCCGAGTCAGACCAGGGACTAAAAAAACGGGACCCATTGCCTCCCTGCTTGGCTCTAAGCATCAAGGTTTGGAATTGCGGGTTAAATCACCAAAAATTATTCCCGGGCGTGGCCACCACTGCTGCTCACTGCTCCCCTTACCTCCCAGAGAGTGAACAAGAGGATGGGTCAAATGCAAAGGACAAATTTTACCACACCTAGTGTGTGTGGGCAGCACGTTGGAACAGGGGTTAGTGCATGGGCCTCATAATACGAAGGTCCTGAATCGTCCTGGGTTCAATCCCTGGCTCGGAATCTTTCTTTGTGGAGTTTGCATGTTCTCCCCATGACTACATGGGTTCCCTCCAGGTAATCCGGCTTCCTCCCACCGCCAAAAACATGCACCTGGGGATAGGTTGATTGGCAACACTAAATTGGCCCAAATATGTGAATATGAGTGTAAATGATGTCTGTCTATCTGTGTTGGCCGCCTTCCGCTTGATTGCAGATAGGCTCCAGCGACCCTGAACAGGACAAGCGGTAGAAAATGGATGGATATTCCATGTCTGACAATCATTGGTAGTTTTAACTTTAACTTAATGTGCTGCTGGGCACAAAATGGCTACACTGCGAGGCAAAAGGAATACACCATTTTTTTCTCAATTGAAAAATAATGAAGTGTAAAATAATGTGTAAATTGGATTTTTTAATCCAATGTTGTCCATTAAAGGTAAAATGTTGATATATATATATTTTTTTCTGTTTCCAGAGCGGCCTCCAGATGTTTCTTGTGGTCATCGCTGTGTTGTCAGTACCTGTCTTACTCCTAGGGAAACCACTCTACCTCTATTGGCTTCACAATGGAAGCCATCGATTAAGAATGTACAGGGTGAGCAAAGTGCTTGTCCGAGTCATGATGGCTTACAATTTGATCGTGCAAATCTGACTTCACATTCTCTGTGTTCTCAGGGCTATGAGCGTGTGCGTCATAGCAGTGAAGAGGAACTGTTCTTGTTGCGAACTCATGACATGGAGGAGGGCAGCAGTCATGGCGAGCTCTCCTCTAGCGGAGAGCAGCACACAGAGGAGGTTAGCATGGCATTTTTTACGGTGCAACTGTAACAAATGCTGTTAATTTCTGTTTGTAAATCTTGCTTTTGTCATTGTCATAGTTTGATTTTGCTGACGATTTCCTGCATCAGGCCATCCACACTATAGAGTACTGCCTGGGGTGCGTTTCCAATACAGCCTCTTACCTCAGGCTCTGGGCTCTGAGTCTGGCACATGCTCGTAAGTACATGGTGGACAATAGTCAACCTCTTATTTGTTTGAATTTAAATAGGATTTTTGTGTATAATATAATATATAAAATAAATCAACGTTTGCTTATAGTTACATTGCAACGGCAAGAAAATAATTATTTTACTGACAATGACTTGGAGGTGCTTCTTGCTGTCTGTTACTACATTATATTTTTACCTGTAGTGTGTATATAAAACGGTGCTGGAGGGCATTGAAGGCTACAACGGTGACTCCCATTAGCCCCATCTTTCAAGCGTTTTTTTATCATCTTTAGAATTGTAAAAAAAAAAAAAAGTGCGTCTTGTGTCCCATAATGATTGTAAACAATAGGCAATATTTCCAAAGAATGTGCAGTTCCCCTTTAAGTAAAGGCACCCTTAAGATGAAGTACCACTGTAGATCAACTTATTCTTGCTTGTGTTTTCAATACTTTTATTATGTTATTGTTGTTGTCGCCATATTGTACTGAGGAGCTGGGATAAAGATGTGTACACTTTTCCAACATCACACTTAACTCAAGTTCTATTTCCGGCTCTATGGTCATTATTCTATTTTGCCTTTTTACCATTGCTTGTATCTCTCTGTGATGACGTCATACCAAAAAAGCCAAAAAAAGGCATTTTGGTTTTCAGATGCTCACTCAGCTAAAATGTCAAGAGATTCAGAGGCATTTTTTGTTCTCAAAAAATTTGATCGAACTCCAATGTTTTAAGACTTTAACTCAAAAAATTTGATCGAACTCCAATGTTTTAAGATTTTAAAAGGTTACATTCACAGCATCATATTTTCAGTTTGTCAAAATAGTGGGTCTCTTTTTGGCTTACAGAGCTATCTGAGGTGCTGTGGGCCATGGTGATGCGAGTTGGACTAAGAATGGAAACAACTCTGGGGGTTTTATTCCTGGTGCCAGTTTTTGGCCTGTTTGCTGTTCTCACTGTGTCCATCCTGCTGGTGATGGAAGGTCTGTCTGCTTTCCTCCATGCCCTTCGGCTGCACTGGTAAGACACCTCACACAATGCATGTCAGCATTTTATTTCACCGCATGATTTACGAATCATATTTTTCCTCCCTCAGGGTAGAGTTTCAGAATAAATTCTACAGTGGGACGGGAGTCAAGTTTAGCCCTTTTTCTTTCTCTCTACTACCCTCCAGCTTTGAACAGGAAGGTTTACTGTGAAGGACTTTTTCTTGGTTGGTTAACAAGTCTTGAATGTGATCGATTAGTCCGTGATTTCATAGACTTATTTGGAATGTTTTAACCCTTTTTCAAATGTTGTCTACTTGTAAAAGGATCACCATACCATCAAGTATTTGCAAGAACATCGTCAGTATGAAATGTGCACAAGCTCCTTTAATGGTATTCTATTGATATACTGTCCATACCAGGGATATTCAACTGGGGGCCAAGTCCGACGCGGGAATGACTCAGTTCAAAACTTGCAAGGCAAACATTTTTGCTACAAATTTCTAAAAACAATAGGATGCCCCTGAAATTGCTCCTGTGTACTGTAAACTCATTGGCAGATGCTTGCATTTACATTTTAACTTTGCCAAAATTGCGATTAACATAACTGAGGCGTTCCTGAAGGCACTCCTTTTTTTTCCCCCCTAATGTGATTTATATAACTAAGGTGTCGCTTTAGCTTGTTTATTTCAGATGCAGTCAGTAGTCATTTGTTCAACTTCTCTAGTAGTGGTGTTCCTCAAGGTTCCATTTTAGGCCCTCTCATTTTCATTATTTGGGTTGTTCAACTGTTGGCTCATAACTTAATTTAGAAAAAAAAAAAATGCGAGAAACTTATTTTTGCAGCCGAATCTTAACATGGTCATAGAGATTAACATTGACAGGCTTTTTCTTTTTTCAAAAAATATCCTTAGAAACCGCAGAGTGCTTCTGTAATTGACAGAATTAATGGGTCAAAAGGTCTACTGTAAAGGACACTGGTTTTCTGGAATGTACAAAATAAGACTAATAATGAAGAGAAAAGTCTGGCCTTAAGCTTTCCTGGAAACGTGGCCCTAAAACAGTTTAATTGAATATCCCCAATCTATTCAGTATATAACAGTCTTCTTTGTACCTTGATCCTAATGCTTCACTTTTTGTTCAGTTAAGAATTTAATTTAGAAAATAAATGTTCTTATTATTCTTAATTGGTTAATATCATGTGTATATTGAACCACATCTGCTGAATCCAGAATATATGAGCACAAGGAGTAAGTAATGGGTTGCTCATATGATTTGATATTTATATTAAAAAATATGTAATCTTTTTTTTTTTAACTAGCACTCCTTAGCGCTATGTATTTATTTGACTTCTACTTTGTCCATATTTTTTTTTCTTTTGGCCTTTTCCCATGTTTCACTTTCAGCAGATTAGGTTTCTGACAAATGTTGTTTGTTGCACTGTTTGCCTTACAGAAATCCAACTAAATAACGCAATAGACAAGCCCTCATTTAGCAATGTGTTTATTTCCAATACCAAAACAGAAGATGTATTAGTTTTTTTTTTGTAATTTTAAGTGCTTAAAAATGATTGAGATGACATGTAAATACTTTGACAGAATTATTTTTTTTATTTATTTAAAAAAAAATTCAGAAATAAAGATGATTGTAGAGTTAATGTTTTTATTTGTATTTTGCCTCACTACATTCATTTTGGTGCCTTTGCATGCCACAGCACAATTTAGCTTTCCGTGCATTTGTCTAGTATGAAATGTCATGCAGCAAAGTCTGGAATCTTACCAACCCTTGTTGATATTCTTGCCTCGTCTTGTTGGGTTGTTGGAAAGGTTCACAAGTTCTCCGTTGAGTTATTGTTCGTGCCGCACACTTCTTCAGGTTATGATTTTGAATATTAAGCATAGACCTTTCAAAAATAATGCCACATATAGCAATTACTTAGTTTTTTTGTCAGATTTATATAATAGCTTCTTGTTTAAGGAAATGCTGTCACTGTAGGTGCATTAATAGCAGGTCTTGTCATGTCCTTAAACTAATGGCATTAATTTAATCTGTCCATCTTCTTCCACTTACTCGAAGTTGAGTCACGGGAGTAGCAGCCATAAGCAATTAAGCCCATACTTCCCTCTCCCCAGCTGACAAGCTCTTCCCGGGGTATCCCGAGAAATTCCAAGGCCAGGGAGACAGTCTCTCCACCGTGTCCTGGGTCTTCCTCGTGGTCTCCTACTGGTCGAACGCGTCTTGAATACCTCTCCAAGAAACAGGAGAGCCCACCGCAGAGTTCACAGGCACTGTGTCCTCATTGGAAGATGTTTAGGGGGGATTGAGGAGGTCTTTATAGTATTCCTTTCACTGATATTGATCCACAACATCCCCAGTCGAATAAGACAGCACACCGTCTCTACTATACACAGTGTTGACAGTGCACTGCTTTCACCTGAGGCGGCAGATGGTGATCCAGAATCGCTTCAAAACCGTTCCAGAAGTTGATTTTTATTGCTTCTCCCGAACTCCTCCCATATCCAAGTTTTTGCCTAAGTAACCGCAAAAGACTCACACTACTTGTCCTGTCGGTACCTGTCCGCCGCTTTCCGAGTCCCATGAGCCAAAATGACCCGACAAGACTCCTATTTCAGCTTATCCGTTGGTGTCCATCAACGGCAGGCACCAACCACCTTGCGGCCACAGTTCCGATTGGCTGCCTCGACAATAGAGACACGGGACATGGTCCACTCGGACTAAACATTCAGAACCTCCCTTGTAACATGTTCGAAGTTCTCCCGTAGAGGGAATTGAAACGCTCTCTAATGGGACACTATGCCAGACGTTCCCAACAGACCTTCACTATGCTTTTGGGCCTGCAGGGTCTGTCCTGCATACTCCCCCACCATCGGAGCTGACTCACCACCAGGTGGTGATCGTTTGATTTCTCTGCCCCTCTCTTCACCCAACTGTCCAAAACATGGGGCCGCAAATTCGTTGATATAACTACAAAGTCGATCATCGAACTGCGGCCTGGGATGTCCTGGTGCTAAGTGCACATATGGACACCCTTATGTTTGAACATGGTGTTTGTTATAGACAATCTGTGACGAGCACAAAAGTGCAATGACAAAACACCACTCTGGTTCAAATCAGGGCGGTTGTTTCCCCCAATCACGCCTCTCCAGGTCTCACTGTCATTGCCAACGTGAGCGTTGAAGTCCCCCAGTAAAACGAGGGAATCACCCGGGGAGCACTCTCCAGTACTCCCTCGAGGGAGTCCAAAAACGGCAGGTATTCTATGGACAATCTGTGACGAGTACAAATGTCCAATAACAAAACCCCAGTCAGGTTCAAATCAGGGCGGCCATTTCTCCCAATCACGCCTCTCAAGGTGTCACTGTCATTGCCAACAAGTCCCCCAGTAGAACGAGGGAATCACCCGGGGAGCACTCTCCAGTACTTCCTCGAAGGAGTCCAAAAACAGAAGGTATTCTAAACTGCTGTTTAGTGCATAAGCACAAACAACAGTCAAGGCCCGTCCCCTCACCCAAAGGCAGAGGAAAGCTACTATTTAAACGACCGGGTTCAAATCCAAGGTACAGGCTCTGAGCCAAGTATTGCCACCCCCGCCCTTCGTCCCTCACGCCAGAATTGAAGTGAGTCCAGCCCCTCTCGAGAGGACTGGTTCCAGAGCCCTGGCTATGTATGTAAGTGAGACCAACTAGATCCATTCGGAACTGCTTTATCTCGTGCATCAGCTCAGGCTCGCCAGCAAGGTGACGATCCAAATCCCCAGAGCTAGCTTCTGTAGCCAAAGAGTCAGACCACCAAGGGCCCTGCCTTCTATGCCCCCTCCTACATTCCCTCTTTGAGTTTTGCCCTGCCACCAGGCGCTCACCATACACCGCCGCTTTCAGGCCTGGCCCCAGGTGGTGACCCGCGTTCAGGCGAGGGAAACATTGGTCCTTGATTTTGTGTATTCATAGAGGTCTTTGAGCTGATCTTTGTCTGGTCGCTCACCTACGAACTGTTTGTCATGGGAGAACCTATTAGGGCGTAGAAGCCCCGGACAACACAGCTCCTTGGATTATTGCGACACGCAAAATAGTCCACCACGGTAAGGTAGCAGCTCAGGGAGGAGTGGCATTAACTTGTGGTGAGAAAATGCCCGTTTTTGGCTCTTTGTGTACCATAGGACTATAACTTTAAATATAGCTTGATACTTTTTTTTTCTAAATCAGGCTCACCCAGGGGTCAAATATTTATTTCAGTATTTGTTTAACCGTTCAATTCAGACATCAAGCATTTATTTAATAACACATTTATAACACTTACTTAGTGGCCTAGTGATTAGAGTGTCCGCGATTAGGTCGGGTAGGTTCTGACTTCAAACCCCGGCCGAGTCATACCAAAGACTATATAAATGGGACCCATTACCTCCCTGCTTGGCACTCATCATCAAGGGTTGGAATTGGGGGTTAAATCGCCAAAATGACTCCCGGGCGTGGCCACCGCTGCTGCCCACTGCTCCCCTCACTTCCCAGGGGGTGATCAAGGGTGATGGGTCAAATGCGGAGAATAATTTCGCTACACTTGGTGTGTGTGACAATCATTGGTACTTTAACTTCAACTTGGAAAAAAAAGCATAAAGACAATGGTTGCACTGTCTGAGTGGAGATTGCCTCCTAAGTAAAGTACAATTTTACGGTAAATGTTGCTAGTCCTATATGTAAAATACAGAATCGTTTAGTTTTGTCTAAGTACTTTAGCTCTATGTCAGGGGTCGGGAACCTTTTTGGCTGAGAGAGCCATGAAAGCCATATATTTTAAAATGTATTTCCGTGAGAGACATATAATGTTTTTTTTAACACTGAATACAACTAAATGCGTGCACAAACATGTTTAGAGTATGATACGTCTCTTATTCTTTTAAATAACATTGTTATTCTGAAGATAACCAATAATAAATAAAATGCTTCTTACCATTAATGTGACTTATGGTGCTGCATGGTTTTGCTGATGTCTTTGTAGTCTTGATACAAGGTTATTTTTAACACTGTGATTACCAGCGTAATTATTCATTACTTGTCCTGTTAAGCAATGTCAGCTGAGATTTATCTGAGAGCCAGATGCAGTCATCAAAAGAGCCACATCTGGCTCTAGAGCCATAGGTTCCCTACCCCTGCTCTAAGTGCTTAATAAAAACCTTAAAAGAAAGAAATGGACAGAATGAAAAAAGTTGTTTAAATTTTTATTCATACAAAATATTGAGTTGTGAATACCATGTTCTGTTATGCAAGCATATTACATCTGTTTGATCTCGGAAGGAAAAATGTTTGCAGACCTGTGTTCTAAATCAATACAATTGAGGCATTCTAATTTCAAGTAGATGCTACCCTCCTCACCAGTATCTTCATACTTATATATGAGTGTTGTCAAATGATTGTTTTTTTGAATCCGATTAATCACATTATTGAATTTGAATTAATCCTGATTAGTCACAGATTATTGCAAACCCCCGTTTCCATATGAGGTGGGAAATTGGGTTGGATGTAAATATAAACGGAATACAATGATTTGCAAATCCTTTTCAACCCATATTCAATTGAATATGCTACAAAGACAACATATTTGATGTTCAAACTGATTAACATTTTGTTGCAAATAATCATTAACTTTAGAATTTGATGCCTGCAACATTAGACCAAGAAGTTTTGAAAGGTCGCAATAAATACTGATAAAGTAGAGGAATGCTCATCAAACACTTAGGGATATCCCACATGTGTGCAGGTGGGTGCCATTATCGGGTGTAAAAGCAGCTTCCATGAAATGTTAAGTAATTCACAAACGAGGATGGGCGAGGGTCACCAATTTGTAAGAAAATTGTCGAACAGTTTTAGAACAACATTTATCAACAACCTAAAGGAATTTAGGGATTTTACTGTCTACTGTCCATTAAATCATCAAAAGGTTCAGAGAATCTGGAAAAATCACTGCACGTAAGCAATGATCTAAAGTACCTTTGATCCCTCAGGTGATACTGCATCAAAAACCAACAAGGATATCACCAAATGGGTTCAGGAACACTTCATAAAACCACTGTCAGTAACTACAGTTGGTCGCAACATCTGTAAGTGCAAGTTAAAACTCTACTATGTAAAGCGAAAGCCATTTATCAACAACACCCAGGAACGCCGCCGGCTTCGCTGGGCCCGAGCTCATCTAAAATGGACTGTTGCAAAGTGGAAAAGTGTTCTGTGGTCTGACGTATCCACATTTCAAATTATATTTGGAAACTGTGGACGTGGTGTCCTCCGGAACAAAGAGGAAAATGACCCTCCGGATTGTTATAGGCGCAAAGTTTAAAAGCCAGCATCTGTGATGGTATGGGGGTGCATTAGTGCCTAAGGCATGGGTAACTTACACATCTGTGGAGGCACCAATAATGCTGAATGGTCCATACAGGTTTTGGAGCAACATATGTTGTCATTCAAGCAGTGTTATCATGGATGCCACTGCTTATTTCAGCAAAACAATGCCTAGCCATGTGTTACAACAGCGTGGCTTCGTAGTAAAAGAGTGGGGGTACTTTCCTGGCCTGCCTTCAGTCCAGACATGTCTCCCATCGAAAATGTGTGGCACATTATGAAGCGCAAAATACGACAACAAGACCCCGGACTGTTCAACAACTTAAGCTGTACATCAAGCAAGAATGGTAAAGAATTCCACTTTCAAAGCTTCAACAATTAGTTTCCTCAGTTCCCAAACGTTTATTGAGTGTTGTTAAAAGAAAATGTGATGTAACACAGTGGTGAACATCCCCTTTCCAAACTACTTTGGCACGTGTTGCAGCCATGAAATTCTAAGTGAATTATTATTTGATTAAAAAAAATTAAGTTTGAGTTTGAACACTAAATATCTTGTCTTTGTAGTGCATTCAATAGAATATGGGTTGAAAACGGTTTGCAAGTCATTGTATTGCGTTTATATCTACATCCAACACAATTTCCCAACTCATATGGAAACGGGGTTTGTACATATATATGTATGTATGTATATATATATGTTTATACAAATATATGTATATACATATATATGTTTATATACATATATGTATATATATATATATATATATACTGTATACATAAATATATGGGGGTGTTTTTCTGCTCATGGGACAGGACGATTGTACTGTATTAAGGAGAGGATGACTGCAGCCATGTATTGTGAGATTTTGGCCAAAAACCTCCTTTCCTCAGTCAGTTCATTGAAGATGAGTCGTGGCTGGATCTTCCAACATGACAATGACCCAAAGCACACAGCCAGGAAAACCAAGAAGTGGCTTCAAAAGAACCATATCAAGGTTCTGGAGTGGCCTAGCCAGTCTCCAGACCTAAATCCAATTGAAAATCTTTGGAGGGAGCTGACAGTCTGTGTTACTCAGCGACAGCCCAGAAACCTGACTGATCTAGAGAAGATCTGTGTGGAGGAGTGGGCCAAAATCCCTCCTGCAGTCTGTGCAAACCTGGTGAAGAACTACAGGAAACGTTTGACCTCTGTAATTGCAAACAAATGCAAAGACTAATGTTGGTGTTTCAAATACTTATTTTCAGCTTTATCACACAAATACATTGTTTAAAAAATCATAGATTGTGGTTTCTGGATTTTTCTTTTTAAGTTATCTCTCATACAGTGGACAAGCACCTACCATAAAAATTTCAGACCCCTCCATGATTTCTAAGTGGGAGAACTTGCAAAATAACAGGGTAATCAAATACTTATCTTCTTCACTGTATATGTATACATGTATAAATAAATAGATAAATTAAAAAAAAAAATATATATATATATATATATATATATACACATACACACACACACACACAATATATGGCTTCACGGTGGAGGAGGGGTTAGTGCGTCTGCCTCACAATACGTAGGTCCTGCAGTCCTGGGTTCAATCCCAGGCTCAGGATCTTTCAGTGTGGAGTTTGCATGTTCTCCCCGTGAATGCGTGGGTTCCCTCCGGGTACTCCGGCTTCCT